>NW_026267401.1:282959-300583 GCF_000697945.3 Frankliniella occidentalis | reverse complement strand
CGGGCACGGGGTCGGACTAGTTGAACTTTAACTCGACACGGGGAGTGGGGCGCTGCTGTGCGGCATAGGTCGGGAGAGGGAGGCATACGGACGGACGGTCCCGTTTGTTAATGTTGCAACGCGGGGCGGGGAGGGGCGGGGCGACGTAGCGGAGCACCGCGCCGGTTTTTATGAGACGACTCGCCTCCTTGCTATCCGTTTGTTCAGGCTCCGCTGCGGCCGCTGATATATATGCGTTCGGCCGCTCCGTTCGGGCGAGCCTAATTGGCACTTCCCTGCCGCACCGAGGGAGACAACCACTACTCGCCGGCCGAGTCGGGCCCCGTCTGTCGTCAAGGACGGAAATGGAACGCAACTTATTATTTTCTGACGCAGCCTTATCGGGTGTTTCCATTGATGTAGAAACATGCCATCCACTGAAGAACATTGACTGCTACGCGAATGTCGCACACAGGGGTACGTTTTTTGAAATGTTAAGTTTCCATTCATCTAGGTGAGGGTGGGTGTGAATGTTCCTTGGAACTCCATATACGTTCTATGCAATATATTCGCACACCTCCACCTCCAATAAGCGTGAGAGTAGTTGTTCACTCAGCTACAAGTGTACGACATTTGCGCTTGGGGGTTTGCAGTGCGCCTGTACCTGCGCCACACTCCTTTGGCACACGCGAGAGGTTTAGCTGCGGCGGCGGGCGGCGGGCCTGTGCTTGCATCTCTCTCCCGGATCACCACCACCTCGTCCTCTCCGACACCGTTACGGGGGGGGGGCATTGCCTCGTCGTCCCCTGGAGGCCCTCGGGAGAGGGTCAGCCCAGCCCAGCCCAGCCCGGCTGCTGGAGGAGGAGGTCCCGCGGCGGAGCAGCAGCGTGGCGAAGCGAAAAGGTGTGCACCGTTGCATCGCGAGTGTGCGATCCTATCAGTCATCGCATCGGTGTCGTATAACCTTGCCGATCCAGAGAGAATGCCCGCGATCGTCATATCGGCAGCGCTCGCTCACCTGACGACGCCGCTCGTGACTTCCGCCCGAGACCCACCACCCCACCCCCGCATCGGCAAAGTTGGGCGGCCCCGGACCCACTTCGGTTCGAGAGACAGACAGACAGAAAGAGACAGATAGAGAGAGAGAGATTATGCAAGTGCGGCCCGCAGGCCCCGCACTCTGCGCCGCCGCTCTCGCATAGTGCTTCGAGCTATCGAGCTGGAGCCGAGTTGTGACAAAGTCGTAATGTAGACGGAAGGGACGCGCGGCCGCGTTGCGACATGTCGGGAGGATTGGAAGGGGAGGATCAAATCGAGTCTCGGCGAACGGCCGCCGTCATTCTATCGGTGTGCGCGAACCACTTTGTCATAACTTACTCTGCGCCGAGGACTTGTGTGTGTGTGTCACAGTGAGGCGTTGGGCGTCCGATACGCTCGACCAATAGAATGCATGCGCGTGGGACGGGTAGTGCTGTAGTGTGATCAAAGTGTGTGTGTGTGTGTCTGTGATCACAAAAATGTGTGGCTCGTTTAAGCTTGCATTCAAGTGCCCCTCCTGGCTGGCTTGGCGCGCCCGCGTGCGCCCGCGTCGCGGTGTCGCTGGACGGGTCGCCTCGAGCCCGACCGAGACCGGGGGGGCCCCCAAGTGGGCTCCAAGAAAGCTGAAGGTAACGGTCACCTCTGGGTCTGGCTCAGCTGGACACCTCTCCATGCATGTCGGCGCGAGGGGGAGGGGAGGGGTGGGGGGTGTCAGATGGCATCTGCGCGCCGTCCAGTCCAGCCCGAGGTCCAGAGGACCGGCCGAGCGGCAGAGAGGCCGCAGTCGCGCCCGTCCTGTCCGGTCGATGCAGAGCTTGCTGTTGGTGTCTGGGTGCATTACCGCCCTGCCCCTCCCCGCCCGCTCCGCCCCGCCGCGAGGCTCGGGTTGCAGCGGGTGCGCTGCTGCGCCGAGCGCCCCGTGACGTCCACGCCCACCGGCGGCGCGGCGTCATGCAAGACTTCAATTCCAAAAAGGAGGAGGAGACGCACGACATTCCGCACGACGGACCACAGCAGCATAAGCGGCCGCACATACTTTCGCAAACTATCATCGTCAAAACTCATTTTTTCGCATTTTCTGAAAGTTGGGAAACGCCTGACCGAAGAAAGAAAGAAAGAAAAGGAGCGGTCGGAAAATGTATTTGTGTGTTTTAGAATGATATGCGATCACCGGATCAATTTCGTATATAACTTGTTTCAAAATATTGTCGCGGTGCTCGCTCGCACTGCGAAACTCTTGGAACATTTTCAGTCACACGCGCTTGAAATATGTGCAGCAGTCTATACGCACACGCAGTTTGCGCTGAGCGGATGCAGAGCAAGGGCTGGGCGCGCTGGCCCCACACAGCAGCTGACCTTTGCATGTGCTGGCCGAGCCGTGGCCGGTCTCAGCCTAGCCGCTCGTTCCCATGCGCGCAGGCGCCCCCCGCAGCAGCAGCAGCAGCAGCAGCAGCAGCAGCAGCAGCAGCAGCAGCAGCAGCAGCAGCAGCAGCAGCAGCAGCAGCAGCAGCAGCAGCAGACCCCCGAGAGAGATGAATCGCTTTACCGTGGAGAACGAAATCGCGATGCAGGATCTCTATTCCCAGGACCGTTCCAACTTATGTCATGGGGCAATCGACCGGCATCAATCAATCAAATGCGCGCGTGTCGAGCTGGACCGCTGGGCCGGGCAGATCTGATCGTGAGCCGGGGCTATTTGGCTACACTGTCGTCCCGAACTTTTTCAACTGAGCTGACCAGCGTCGAGTTTACGCGAGATTCCTGTCTCTTGACGCCTAGGACGCCAGCCAGCACGGCAGAGCAACAAATCGACCATGTGCACGTGCACCAACACGGTTGTTTTCATGGAAGCCGAAACTTCAAAATTGATTCACTTGAGATCGCGTTCGTTACTGCAGGTTTGCTGCAGGCTTTGTGCCGAGTGCCTGCACGACATCCTGTGATGTGGCCCAGCTTGCAGGAGGCGAGCTGGAGGCTCAATACACCTCCCTATCCGGGCGCGGTCCACTGGAACTGGAGCGTCGAGCAGCGGGGCTGCGGCACGGTGCCCTTTGTCTTGGAGCGCCTCGCAGATGCTGCAGCTGCTGCAGCTAGTCGGGGGGAGGGGGGGGGGCGTGAGCCTAGCCAGACGCGAGCTATCTGCTGCCTCTGCTGCCTCTGCTCCAAAAGACGACTCGCGAACTTGCCTGCCGTTTGAAACGGTCCAATTCAGCAGCGAGCCAGGAGCGGAACGGCCAAACAGTTATTATGGGGCTTTTAAAAAGCGGGACAGAAAATTATTGTGGGTCAAGGTTTGGAGAGCTCCTTGTGTTTATTGTCGTCGCTTGAGCCGCATGTTTGATAAAATTAAAAGCCCTTCGCGTTGACTGAAAATATTTTCTTTTAAAATCATGGTTGGGCTCGTCTGTACCGGATGCCCACGTACTGTACGTATAAAGCTACTATCTTCGCACTGCAAACCCAGACCCAGCAGTTTAAGTTGTAAGTTCACACAAGGAAAAATGTACTTCAGCAATTGCTAAGTACAACGACACACTAGTGTGCCTACCACAGCACATTTTTCTCTGTCTACGTTTCCCGAGGTTTCACTTGTTTGTGTACACTGCGGTTAGTACTAGTACACGGTTGGGGATCATCCAGAGAGTACGTCCTTCGTTTGCCTCTACAAAACTGCAAAAGTTCACGAGCTCCCATGGCGCCTGGTAGGTAGGCAACCTTTTGCCTGCAGTGCATGTGTGTACTGCGGGGCGGCCTACCCCGAGTCTCGCAGGCGACGAGCTCCACCCCTCTCGTAAATGCCAATTATCCGTTTGGCTTTAACGGTTCGGGATATCTTTTCCTCGGCGTTCACGGCCAATTATAAGTTTATTGGAAGCCATTATAATTATTGCGTGGCGTATATGCGTTTGATCGAAAGGAAGGTCTGACCCCTTCCGAGACCGTCGTCGTTCTTGGCCATAGCGTTTCCTTGGCTGCTGGCGCCGCGGCCCGCGGTCCGAGCTGGTGAGAGAGTCGGCAGCGGCGGCGGTCGGCGGTGGTGATGGTGATCCGCTCTGCTATCGCATCCGGAGTAAAGCAAAGTGCTTACGTACGGTACGGACGCACGGACCATTTTAATTATGAAACGCCATGAAGTAAGAGTGGCGGCTGGCGGGCGCTGGTCGGTCCCGGATAGGGGGCTGGCAGCCCGCCGGGCCGGGTCCTGATCTGCGATGGTATCCCCCAAGCCTCAAAGTGAGCGAGCGAGCACAAGCCTGCACGACTTTTACTGCGGGTGAATGACTCCATGACTCGGCGGCTTGCGGCCGCGGGTCCGTCATGCTGCTCATGCTCTAGGTGACGGGGTGGAGGAGGCGGGGGCGGCTCGGCTCCTCATTCCTGCACAGACTCACTTCTGTTCCTCCTGCTGGTTGCTGCTGCTGCTGATCCTGCTGCTGAGTCCATGATGCACCAGACCAGAGGAGCGGTGCGGTGCAGGTTCCCCTCGAAGGGGCGTTAAGCCCCTATGATCCCGCGGGGTCCGTGCGCCGCATGCCGACAGAAGGGATGATAACATCTTCGACACCCGGGCGTTTCCATTTTAATCAATCGGGGGGGTATTAAAGCCCTTGTCATCGGGAGGTGCCGGCGTAACATCTCGATTGGGGGAGAAGGGGGTCGCCCGCCCCCGCTCCCCCGCCGCCACGACACCGCTGGCGGCGAGTTTTGTCTCGATATCTCGACGAGTGACAGCCGCCGCCGGCCTATGCCGCTGCGGGCTCGAGGTATCGGTGCGCGGGCATCTCTGACTGGCCGTGAAAGCGGATGATGTGATTGGAGAAAGAGAGCGGCGGCGGCGGCGGTCGGAGGGAAGTGCCCCGCCCGGCCCCGGGGGCGCCCACGTCGCGCACGCACCCCGGGGCGCTACGCTACGCGGAGGGACGGGGCTGACGGGCTCCCCTTGGCTAGCCCGGCGAGCGCGGCGAGCGCGGCGAGCGCGGCGCCCTGTACTTAGCTTCACCCTTCATCTTCCTCTCTCTCCCGCCGTGCCGCGCTAGGCCTTAATAAGGCTTTATAAGCAGCGCGCAAGCCACGGGTATAGGGCGTTACAAAGAGAGGAGCCGCCGCCGCCGCCGCGGCTGTCCGTCAAGGGAGGTGTGTGTGTGCGCTTAATCGATTGCTTATTAGAGAGATTGTGTGTGTGAGTGAGTGTGTGTGTGTGTGATACACAGAAACAAAAGCTTAGGCCGGGCCGGTCTCACGGCGTCCTGCCGCACGCCGCCGGCCCCGGCGGCGCACCCGCGCCCTGCTGCGGGGGAGGTGCCAGAGGTGCCGCCGCAGAGTGTACAACTTTCACGACTTATAATCATCATCTCTCGAGAAGATATGAAAGAAAGACGGAAAAAAGGGCAGCGGTGGCAGTAGTGGTAGCGGTAGTGGTAGCGGCGGCAGTGGGTGTAAAAGAAATGAAGAACAAAAGGGAACGCGCAAGGTAAAACATAACCCTGCCGAACAACAAACGACTGCGAGAGGAAGGTAGTAGTTAATCACACGAACAGCGGGGAGGGCTGACTGAGCCGATGGTGGATGAGCTAACCAGCCTCTGTTGTTGTTGTCTTGTGTGAAGTAGTGTGGTATGGACCGGGGAGGGGGGGGGGAATCTGAAGTAGTAAAGGGGGGGAAAGCAGCTGCTGCCTCGTTGTCGTGAACGTCAAAACTCACTTTTACAGAGATCGAAAATAGTGTAATTACGCCTGTCGTGGAATAATGAGAATGTCGAGTCTGCGCCGCGTTTGTTGTTTTTGTTGTTGTGGGGTCCCGCCGCCGCGCGTGGCGTGGGCATAACACTTACGTGGCGTGGGGTTGCGTGGCCCGGAGAGGAACAACTCGATGCAGATGGGAGCCGGGCGCGGCGCGGAGCGGCTGGGTGGGGCCGTCAAACGAGCGTGCGGCAGTGTCGATTCACATGCACGCGGTCCATAAGAACGCGCTTGCACGCTAGCCGACCGCACGGCTCGCGATAGTGAATTATCAGCGAGGAAATTAAGAGTTTATAAGTGGAAAAGAAATAAAAACTGCATTCGTGCTCAGCGTGCCGTGGTAGGCGCGCGGCGAGGCCCGGTGCAATCCTATGGAAGAAGTGCATACAGGGTGGAGGGAGGAGGGAGGGTCTGCCTCGCGGGGCCTGCTCAAGGCGACTCCAAAGAGGGCGTCCGAGAGAAGGTCACACGGGGAAGTCCAAGCAGACAGGAGGCCCCAGATGTGCTCTTGGGTAGATGATGTAGAGGTGATCCGGGACGTCCGTAAGAGGACGAGGGAAGTGTCCAAGCAGGGCGAAGCGAAGATCCTAGGTGAGCTCAAGAGGTGAAGGATTGTGGAGGTGGTCCGAAATATGGAACGTCCTAGCACGTCGAATCCCACGTGGCCACACCTATGGCATGACCACAATAAGCTGTGTTTGTGATCCGCTCCGGGACTCAAGGAAGGTGCTAGAGAACGCGAGGGAAGTCCGAGCACCCAAGTGTTCTTCGATGATGTTCTGGATGAATTACCCCGGCAAGGTTCTCGAAGCGGCCTGCTGGGGGGCTTGGCCGGTGGTGCCCGGGGCGGCGATGCCGTTGCGTGTGCAGTCCCTGACGTGTTGGTTACCGACACGCCTTGGCGGCACTTGCGCTTTGCCCGCTGCTGCTGCACCGCCGCCGCTCCCGGGCTCGGCCCGGCTGCTTTGCTGCGCTTTCCGAAGAGAAAGGAACCGAAGGAACGCAGCCCCCGTCCCGCCCCGCGGTCCCGCCCCGGCCCCGCGCGCCCCGCCGGCGCTGCTCTCCCATGAGCTTTCATGATTGTTATTGCCGCCAGCCAGCGTGTGGATGTGGAGGAGCCCAAGCTCGCCGTGTGCTCGCCGGGCCCAGAGCAATGAAAGTGAACCGGCCGCCCGGCACTTGTCCCGGACACCACCACCGCCGCCGGGGCCGGGCCGGCCGGCGCGGCCGCGGTCAGGAGAGAGAGAGGGAGGCTCAAACCTCTGCCTCTGGCCGCGGGAAGCCTCTCGTGACGTGACGCAAGATGTGTCGTTACGGTCACTCCCAGCGTGACGTGGCGGCGTGACCGCGGAGCTGCCCATCAATCAGACAGAGGGCCACCCGCGCACTCGCGTCGTGGGTGTATAGCAGGGGGGCCGCCGTGTCCGCGAGCGGAGGGAGGACGCTCCGCGATGACTCGCTGCTGCTGCTGTGACTCGCACTTGATGGAGCTTCCCACGCGGCCGTCCGCGCGTCCCCGTCCCCGCCGCGCACCTCGCCGGCAGTGTCTGACGTCTTCCTCCCGGACTCGAACCCTATAGCTCTGCCGGCCGCTGAGGAAGTGGTGCCGCTACGCGCTCAGCCAGGACGCGGGCGGCGGGTTAAGGGCCGACCGGGGGCCGACGACGGTGGTGTGGTGGTGGCTGCCGATGCCCATCCTGGGAGCCGCCGCGCCAGAACAACAGTTAGGCGTGCCGCGGCGGGACAGGATGGCCAAATACGTACGGCGACGGGAGGCATAGGCCTGCCTGCGCCCTTAGCAGGGTGCCATGGGAATGCCACGGCGGGGCCGCGCGGGGGACCCGTGACGGCCGCGAGGCAGCCCCGCGGGCAGCGCTGAGTGAGCGCTGAGCCCGAGCCGAGCCGTGGACCTGCCGCGGCGCGGACCCGCCGCCGCGGTCCCGCGAGGCCCGATTCACTCGTGCGTCGGATTTGCGGTGCCTGCTGCCCATTTCCGCCGCCGGCCAGCAGGGGCTGCCGTAGGTTGGGGGAGGAGGAGGGGCAGCAGGCGGTGGTGACGGATCGTTCGTGTGGAAATGAGATTTCTGCTGCCGGTGGTCCTCATCGACATGGTCGTCGGGTTGAAGCGCCGCCGCCGCACCGTTCGGATGCCGGCGCCGCGGCGGTGGTGGTGGTGGTGGTGGTGGTGGTGGCGGGCCTCGCGGGGCCGAGACGAGTCGAGTGTTTAACTTCCTCGTCTTCCTTCCTCGCTAACGGGACACACTGCTGGGTTAGGGGGGGGGGGAGAATGAGAGAGAGAGAGAGGAGGAAGGGCGCGTGTCGCTGAGCGTCGCGACGCAACGTGTGTCGTGCCTTAGGCGCCGCGCAGCGCCGCGCCACGTCCGCCCTGGCCAACACGCACCATTTGCGAACCCGCCCCGCCCCGCCCCGCCCATCGCTGCTGCACCGCTTGCAGCAAAACGGGGCTCCCCGCCGAGAGAGCCGTAGATGACGACGGAAGGAAACTGACAGCCTGGAAGTCGTGCTCGCCTGCCGCACTTCCTGCTGCTCGCCCCGATGCTGGTGATACTTTTCATACGTGAATACACGATCCGATGCGCTCTCATGCGGGCTGAGGTGGCGGAGCGGAGCAAGCGGAGTGAAGCCGGACCGCGGGCAGCGCGAGGCAGGCTGGAGTATCACACAGAGGGCCTTGGCGCGCCCAGCAGCAGCAGCAGCCTCCAGTGCGCTCCAGTGTGCCTCCAGTTACCTCCCGCGCCGCGCCGCCCCGCTCCGCCCCCGCGAGTCGCGTCGCGTCGCGCTGCGCCTGACTTTTCTTATTCTCGGCATGCGTCTAAACAGCCGCCATGCCGCAAGGCGTCCGCCGTCCCTCCGCCCCGCCCGCGCCCGTGTGAAACGTTTTCACTTGGCGGGCGCGCGTTGCGGCTGACTGTGTGTGTGTGCGCGCGCCCGGCCCGGCCGTTACGTTAGCGGCCCGCAGCCCGCACTCCCACGCAGCGGCGTGTGTGTGTGTGTGTGTGTGTGTTCGTGTGCCGGCGGATTTGGTCATTTGGCCACGCGAGGCTGGCGGCGCGGGGCGCCTGGCGCACGCCTGCCATGCCAGCCACTTAGCCAGCCCAAAGGCAGTCAGCACGCTGGCGCGGGCGCGCGGGCGCGCGGACACACACACACACACACACACACACACACACACACACACACACACACACACACACACACATATATACACAGGCTCGCCGGCGCATACATACCACACTTCCACAAGGTGCCCATTACCACACAGTGCATGGAATGGTGACGGGCGCATGTTATTAGCTTCCCTCGACAGGGAGCAGCAGCAGGACTCTCTATACTCCGAACTTGCCGGGTCTGCGACACACATGACCGTCCTTTTCAATGACTATACTACGACTGCGGCGGCCGGCGGCATGTTTGCCCCGACTGATCTGCACGGGGCAAGGCCGGCACGCGAGGGCCTACTACATGCACTACTACTCTGGAGTAGGAGAGTGAGAGAGTGACTGCAGCACTCCCGCGCAACACGGCCGGGTATTAGTGTGGGGGAGTGAGCTAGCCGCGGCGCCGCGCGAGCTCGAGTCTAGGCTGCGCCTGGCGCCGCCAGGTCAGCCCTCCCCCCCCCCTCCCCCTGCCCTGCCCGCTCACGCTCTCTTGAACCGTACGTTCAATTAATAAGAAGCCCGACTGGACTATAGCGTGCCGCCTTCTCTCTTGTTCCAGGCCCAGGGTCGCCCCCGCCATGCCGCCCAGCTCGCGGCCCCCGCGGCTGCCGGCGCTGCCCCTCCTGCCGCTGCTGCTGCTGACGCTGCTGTGCCACGGTGAGTGAGACAAAACGTAAACCCGGCGCCGCCGCGGTCTGCGGGACAGTTTTGTGAACGACGCCTCCTCACTGTTTGTGACAGATGCCCTCTGCAACCGGCCGCCGCTCTTCCTCGCCGACATGCAGGGCCTGGTGCTGTTCGAGGACGCGGCCGTGGGCGACGTCGTCTACACGCTCAAGGGCGAGGACCCCGAGGGCTCCCCGCTGCGCTACGGGCTCGTGGGCACGGACCGCTTCGAGGTGGACAGGATCACGGGGCAGGTCCGCGTCGTCCGCCCGCTGGACCGCGAGGTAAGCGCCGACCCCGGTGACCAAGAGGGTGCCTCGGGTGTCTGGGGTTGCTCGTATGAGAAGAGTAACGTGCTTACACCCGATGCAATTTGCACCCATTTTTTTTACCGACCAGCAGCTTCAGACACTCCAGGCGCCGCCGTGGCGGTAGGCAACCCTTCCGCCTCCAGTGCTCGGCATCTGCTCCTCCACTGACATTGGCACCATTACTTGGTTTCCTTTCTGTATTTTACTCGGCAGTCTGACGGAATGTTTTGTTTCCCTGCAGATCAATGATACGCTCAGGTTTTATGTCACGCTGGAAGATGAATTAGGCGATGACAACGGCATTCAGAGCGGGAAAAACAACCTCGTTCAGGTGGAAGTATCTGTCATCATCGCCGATGTCAATGACAACCCGCCAACTTTTATTGGGGTGAGCGTACTCTCCTATTTAATTGCATTTTACCCACCCTCCCACTTGCCTTTTAAGAGCTCTGGTTATTTCTTTTCATAACAATTTTTTTTATAGACGCCATATGAAGTTCTTGTTCCTGAGGATACAAAACCTAACAGTGTTGTATTCCATGGAATTCAACTGCAAGATCCAGATCTGACAGGGGAAACTCTTGAAGTTGCCTGCGTTGAAGAAGAGCAGGTTTGTCTTTTTTGCCTAATTGTTTTAAAACCCTTATTAGATGAATGATTATATATTATCACAATATCATTGTAAACTTTGCAGTTTCCTGGGGCTTGCGAGAAGTTTTCTGTGGCCGTTGTTGCTGCCAATGCTAGTCACTTTACAGGAGATATTGTTTTAGAAAGAGTGTTGGATTACAACGAAAGGCAATTCTACCAGTTTACTTTAGTGGCAACGGTAAGAGGGCAAAGTTTACAGATAAGTGCTACATTAAAGTAGTAATATTTTTACTTAGGTTACAAATTATTTACTTCATTTTCATTTTCTAGGATGGCACATTCAATTCTACTACTAGTGTTGAGGTAAAAGTAGAGGATGTGCAGAACTCTCCTCCAGTATTTCAGGGCTCTTTAACTGGTGTTCTTGAAGAAAATGACCCTATTGGCACTCTGGTACTTAAAGCACAAGCAAGGGATGGTGATCGTGGACAGCCAAGACAAATTTATTATGAACTTGTCAACAGTATGTTATACTCTTATATAATTTTTGCGCTTGAAGCCCAATGTCATATATCTGTACTTATAACTCACATGTACTTTTCAGATCCCTTGGAGTACTTTTTACTTGATGCAAACACAGGGGAGTTAAGAACTGCTCGTCCATTAGATAGAGAAGCTTTGGAAGATTCAACTGGTGTTTTGAAAGTGAAGATAAGGGTATGTCTATTGTTGCTTAACAATTCCTTTGCCACATGGTAAAGAGAATTATGAAAATAATTTTTCTTTCTTTGCTCTCATAGGCAAGGGAGTTGGTAGATGGTTACCCCAGTGACGATCCTCTTACAAGTACTACTGCAGAAGCTACTGTTACTATTCGTGATGTAAATGATGAGCCACCAACGTTTGATAGAAAGGAGTACAGCGTTTCAATACCAGAGAATGCTGCTGTAGGAACACCATTACCGCACCTTGATATGACAGTTACAGATTCAGATGTGGTAAGCATACTTAAATTGAACATCTCTCTTTCTCTTTGGAACTTTTACTAATTGAAAAATACACCAATCTTTCAGGGCACAAATTCAGAATTTTCTTTGCATTTGGAAGATGTTTCTGGTGCATTTGCTGTTGAACCAAGCAAAGCCATAGGGTCCACATCAGTCAGTATAAGAGTTGCAAAAGGCTCCATGGACTATGAAAATCCTAATCACAGGAAATTTATTATTCTTGTAAGAAATGATGCAGCAAATATTTCAATCTTCAATATGAGTACCTAATAATATTCTCTCTAATCGCACATAATATTTGTTTTATTAGGTGGTTGCAGAAGAGCTCCACACGGAAGAGCGGCTGTCCTCCACTGCTACAGTTACTGTAACAGTCACTGATGAAAACGATAATGCGCCAGTTTTTGACTTGGAGGCATATTCAGCAAGTGTTCATGAAAGTGCATCTCCGGGCACTGTAATTACTACAATCACTGCTCATGACAGAGATAATGGACGTTTTGGAGAGGATGGATTTGTTTATCAGCTAATTGGAGATGGAGCTGAAAAGTATGTATTAACATTGGTTTTCATGTAATAAATTTGTTTTAGTGGCGGCATACTCTCATGACTGTTTTATTTAGGTTTCTTGTCAACAAAAAGACCGGGGTAATTCTAGTTGCACCATGTGAGAATCCAGGATCAGGGTCCTGCCTGGACTTTGAGACAAAACCTGTTTACTACCTTAATTACAAGGCATGTGTTTTTGATTCTTCTTTAACCTGGCTGTCGTAATTGTAATGTATCTCAATTTGATAAATTTATTTACTTTTACTTTTTTTGACCATTGTAGGTAACTGACGATGAGGGATCACCATCTGGGTTATCTGCTGTTGTCCCTCTGAAAATATCTCTTCTTGACTCCAATGACAACACACCCATTTTCACAAACAAGAACTATACTGCTGTCATTGATGAAGGAGCCACAAACTTTGAGCCACCTTTGGTTGTGGAGGTAAGCATAATCTATAAGAAAAATTGTTCAATGAAAAAAATTACAGTAATGGATATTTTTCATAAGATAATTTTCTTCTCAATTCCAGGCACGAGATGCTGATAAAACATCTGAAGTCATGTACTCTATCAAACAGGGCAACATTCAAAATTTGTTTTCTATTGATACCCACACTGGTGAGGTGAAGGTTTCAAATCCTGACGGATTGGATATGACCAATGTTCCTACTGATACTATTGCCTTAACTGTGCAGGTGAATTATATTGGTTTTCTTTCTTTTTAACTACCTGGTTACTGTAAAACAAGTTAGTCACTTTTTTAACTTTTGTTACTTTTTTTTGGTAGGCCTCAGACGGTAAATTCAGCTCTCAGTGCATTGTGCATATAACTGTTCTTGATGTTAATAACAACCACCCAGAATTTGAACAAGAAACTTATCTTGCTTCTCTACCGGAAGATATTCCTGTTGGTGAGTGTCCAGCATGTAATACCTTATCCATTTCAAATTATTGTGTAATTACTCCCCTCATCTCTCGTGCATATTTGCCTTATTTTCAATTGGTTTTTATTAAAAAAGCAAAACAATTTTATTTTCAGGCACAACAGTGGATACAGTGGTTGCAATGGATGCTGATGCAGGTGTCAATGCCCAAATAAAATACAAAATTCAAAAGGGGGCTTTTGATGACTTCTCTATTGAGCCTGAAACAGGTGTTGTTACAGTAGCAAACCATTTAGACTTTGACCGAAGACGATTATACAACATTGAAGTCATTGCTGTAGATGGCGGTAGGTATTTTATTGCTATGCTAAAATCATAATTAACAAAATTCAAGTTTTTATAATTTTATCATTATTTTTTAGGTATTCCAATGCTTAGTGGAACAACTACTTTGATGGTCAATATTTTAAACACCAATGATAAAGCACCATTTTTTGTCCCAGCTACTCAAAATGCAGCTGTAAGTTCTATGAAAAGAAGCAAAGTTCTGGGAGAACTACTTATCATTTTTAAGTAGTCTTGATTTTAAAGATTTTATTTATTTATTTTTTTTCCATTTTAATTATTTAGGTTACTGAGGATACTCAACCAGGAACAATATTCTATATTCTGAATGCAACTGATTTGGATGTAAACAGTTCTGATGCATTGAACTTTGCTGCTTCAGAACCAATCACTGCCATTGACAAACATGGCAAACCCGTAAGCGATAGTGAAGATTACAAGGTATGACATACTTCATCTATGAACTTAATTTAAATTTTTATTTTGCAATTGCATTACAGACCAAACCAATGTTTTTCTTTTTTTTCTAATATACAATTTTTATTAGGAGTTTTTCAACATTGATAGTTCTACTGGTGAAGTATCTGTAGCCAAACCTCTACAGCGTGATATTGCGGCTGTTGTGAGAATTACTGTCCTAGTGACAGATATTACAGCACCTACTATGCAACAAGGAAAAGGTAAATTTAGGTGATTTGAAAAATTCTGTTTCATCCAGGTCTCTGCTAATTTTGGTCTAATGGATTTTTTTCTGCCCATTCAGGTACATTGGTGGTAAACATTATTGATGTAAATGATTTTCCTCCAATGTTTTCAAAGCCTTGGACTATTGAAGATCCTCGTTACAAGGTTGACCTCATTGAAGAGCAGCCAGTAGGTACAACTGTTGGAACTTTCACTGCCACTGATGCAGATTCCAACATTCAAGGATATGCTATAGTTCCTTCATCAGCATACTTTGAAATCAATAATGTGACTGGTAAGAGGAACAGAAACATCTACGCCTTGGTTGACTAGAAATTAGTTCTTATTTTAAATAGATACCAACTAAAGCTTGGGGTTACTATTTTTTCTCTATTCTAGGTGTTGTTAGGACTACAAGACGCATTGACTATGAGGAAAACAACAGTCTAAATTTTACAGTTGTAGCTTATGACTCTGGGGCTCCTCCTTTGTCATCCACCGCTGATGTGTTGGTCAATGTCATAAATATTAATGATATGGACCCTGTGTTTTCTCAGGTATATTTCACTGCAGTCTTAAAAATGAATATTGTATTACTATGAAGATTACCATTAATTACTCACTCTCGGTAATTCTTTTCTAGGCAAAGTATGAGGCGGCAGTCAAAGAGAATGCCCCTGCAGGTACTGTTGTTGTTAAAGTCAAAGCTACAGACAAGGATGATGGTGTATTTGGTGTAGTTACATATCAACTAATTGGCGAGCATAGCAATGATTTTCTGATTGATCGGGATAGTGGGGAGATCACTGTTGCACACCCTAGAGTATTGGACCGAGAAGCAACTCCTGAAATAACTATTCAGGTGATGGCAAGTGATGGAGCTCCCCCAGACACTCGTCGCACAGCTGCTGTTCCTGTAAGTGCATTCAATCATTCACTAGTTTTCTTTTTTTCAAAAAGTCTCTGTCTATAATTTATGTTGATTTCTGCAGGTTACAATTAGAATTCTTGATGTAAATGATAACCCACCAGTTTTAACACAACATAGTTATAGAGCCACTGTAGAAGAAACAGTAGCTCTGAATTCTCCTCTGGTACAACTACGAGCTGAAGACCCTGACCAAGGAGAAAACGCTCATGTGCGTTATTCCATTGTCTCCGGAAACAGTGGCGGTATGTAAAATAATTTTCCTTTTGTTATGTTCTTCATATCTCCAATATTTACAACCTTTTTTCCATTGGCTGTTAGGTGCTTTTGCTGTGGATCCAGAAACTGGGGTGCTTTTTGCATCTTCATCTCTAGTAGGGGCTGAGCGTCATTTCCATCTCTTGGTTGAAGCAAGTGATGGCCATTTTATGGATAGAGCAGATGTGAATATCACTGTTCTTGATGTTAATCACAACAAGCCACTTTTCACTCAGCCTGGATCGACTAATGCTTCCATTGGAATTCCCGAGGTAAGTAATGCCCCCACTCTCAAAGAAAAGCCTGAGTATTCAACCAAAAACTGATGAAATGTTTTTGGGTTCCAGAGCAACGCTGAGGCAGGCTACCCTGTGTTCACGGTTAAAGCAGTAGATGGTGATGGTGGTGAAAATGGTCATGTTACATACCATTTCAAGGTTGACAATCAAAATGTTCAGGAGACAGAAGAATTTTACATAAATGATGAAACTGGAGAAATTGTCACGAAGGTACTGTTGGATAGAGAGGCCAAGGAAAAATATGAGGTATGTATCAGAATGCCGTTTGTTCCTTTCTTCAAATTTTAGAAGAGGAAAATGTAAAAGTATTTTTTGGTATTCAGTTGGTTCTTGTTGCTCGCGACCACGGATCACCTACAAGCTATGAGACTCTCAGAGTTCTCACAATTAATTTAATTGATGCTAATGATAACAATCCAGAATTTACAAGAGGACCACTGACCAACCCATATCATTTTAGTGCTCCAGAAAATGCACCCATTAATGTCAAAATTGGTAAGTTCTTTTCTCTGATTGGAAGAAACTTTCAAAATGATAACCAACTTGTAGTTTTTGCAATCCTAACTTTGTTTGAAATTATAGGAAAGGTAGAAGCTCAGGATCCAGATGAAGGTCTTTATGCCCGAATTTACTACTACATAATGCGGAACAGTGGTTCAGGCCTGTTCACAATTGAGCGAACAGATGGTACGCTTTACACAAATGCCACACTCGACAGAGAAAAGGAGGATTCATATGAGCTTTACATTAAAGCTAGTAATGATCCTGATTTTTATATTTCCAAGGTAATTTCAAAACATTATTTGTCATTGAGTGTGAATTGAAGATTATATCCACCTGTTTATGTATGTAACGGTATTGATTATCATATCCTCAGGATGAACTTAATGCTCTAAGTGATGATGAGCTTCAGCAAGATCCTACCATTGCCCATGTTCTCATCACAGTCCTTGATGAAAATGATAATGCTCCACAGTTTGAGCATTCAAATTATTATGCGGGTAATGTATCCCCATGGATTCTTGGGGGAAATATAATTTATTGGCTATTATTATCTGAAGCTTACCTTATTTTATCTAATTAAACTGTTTCAGGAGTCAATGCAATGGCCAATGTTGATGAGCTTGTTGTCCAGCTTACAGCCAAAGATCCTGATTTAGGAATTAATGGCTCAATAATATACTATATTGCTGCATCTAACTTATACAAGTAATTGAACTTATTTGTACACTTTTATAATTATATTTATCATCCATTGCCAACTTAAATCTTATCTTATAAACTAAAGAAAGTCCAAAACATAAATTATTTTTCAACTTATTTTACAGGTATGGATCAAATAGGTCATCTGGATCTATTGTACCCAGTCCGTTTAACATCACCCAGAGTGGACAGTTACGAACTTCTAATTACATGGCTGAATATAATCAAGATAGATTCATAATTGATGTTGTTGCAAGAGAACAAGCTCTGCCAGAAAGAGAGACCCGCACAAAAGTTCATGTTTGGTTGTATGAACCATCTCAATTAATTCGTGTGATTTTATCTCGACCACCTAGTGAAGTTCATGCTCAGCAAGCGGAGATTGTCGCTGAGTTATCCAATGCCACCCAGCGCTTGGTGGTTGTTGATGGCATTGGACCTCACGTCAATAGCCAAGGCCGTCCGAGGCCCGACTGGTAAGGAATGCCTCTGAATTATTGTGGACTATAATTTCTTTTTTTCTTAAGTTTTCATCAATGTGATTTGTTTTCTCTCATTTAGGAGTGACATGTACCTTCATGTAGTTGACACTCCTTCAAACACAATTGCTGCTATTCCTGAAGTCTTAAAAGTTATAGATGCTAAATACGATTTTCTAAAGGATTACTATGCAGGTTTTGCAATTGAAAATGTTGTGGTATGCATTTATTAGTATAACTCTAACTAAATGTGAAGTTAATTTGTGTTTGCGATCTATGACTTAAAATTTGCTGTTACAGCCAGCATATGTGACACCTAAGGAAGAAGCAATAGACTCAGCACTTGCTGCTCTCATAGCTCTACTGATTGTGCTCTTTGTTGGCTGTGTCACAGTGGTAGTTGTCTGTTGTTGTTTCAGACATTGGTAAGTGTTTATCATCATAACACTGAAATGAAGGTGCTTCAGACCCTTTAATTAAAT
>NW_026267401.1:275394-278556 GCF_000697945.3 Frankliniella occidentalis | reverse complement strand
TCCATCATCGGTGTAATCGTCTCGGGTTGCTCTTAACTGGGCGGTCCGCGGGCGGGCGGCGCGTCGTGCGTGACTGAGAGTTTGGGGAAGTACCAGCGTCTTTGATGAGGTAGACCGTCCTTGCCCCTTGCCTCACCCGCGCATCTGTCGACGAAGCGACGCGAAGACAAGGGAGAAAAATGGGTATTCTGGAGCTGGGGAGCTGGAAAGTCATCCGAGCCAGCTTCCCATACTCTTCGTCTCAACCCTACCACCCGCGCCGAGCTTCACAACAGGGGTACTTTCCTTCCGGGTCGGGCAACTTCCGGCCTAGAGTACCCCTTTGGACGGCATAAGAGAGAGAAAGGATTTGCACCACCCCCCTTCCTCCACCCCAACTCCCGATCGCCTCGCTGCCTAAAACCCCCACGCAAATAAGCCTCATTGGGAATTGGAGGATGACCGTCCGTCCGTCCCGCCGTGGAAGTCCCCCTTGGCCCTTGGCCGCCCGAGCCCGACTCTCAAGCACTGCATTATCGGTTGAGATGGGGAAGGGGGAGGGGGGGGGGGCAGCCCAGTACAGTGTGGTGGAGCTCGCGGCCTCGCGAGTCCTCGAGCAGCAACAGCAGCGTGGTGCTCGGGCGCGGGCGCACGGAGGCGGCAGAGGCTGTCTTTGTCGACGCTCACCCCTCCCCTCCCCCACAACCGCCCCGCTCGTTGACGACCCCTCCGCGCGGCGAACCCCGGGTCGAGCCTCGCGCATTTCATCCCGGCCGACGTGGACCTCACGGGGTCGGGGTCGGCGGCGGGGCGGGGCGGGGCGGCTCGGCGCGGGGCTCCCGCGGCGGGCTCGCCACAAAGCAGCTCAGCCCTGGGCCCGGGCGGCGGGCACGAGCAGGAGAATGGCGAGGAAGGGGAACTCATTTCCAGGCCCCGGGACCCCCATCAAAGGATTTTTTTTCTTTTTTTGGTACTGCGGGGCTGCCCCCGGGATCATCCCGCGGCGTTGGCTGTCGTCTCGCCGCGACGGCGCCGTGGGGCGTGAGGGGGGCGCGGGCCTCCCTGATGAAGGGGTAATGACAGTGAGGGCGAGGTTGGGCCACCGCGCCCGTAATCCTCTGTGTACAAACGTGTAATCCCGTGTAATCCACGACGAAAATTTTAAAGAAAATGCACAAAATAATATTTGTACTTAACAATTTGTAATTGCTGTATGTGTCCTGTCACTTTTAACAGTGTACAGTTTTTATTTCGCAGAGTTTCTGCAAGCCCGCTCCTGAGCCTTTTTCACATTGCCACAGACCCCATCCTTAAATTAAGAACTGAGTTCAGGGTTAAAGTAGACTGAACTTGACCGAAACCAGAACTAAGCACAGAGTACAATAAACTCAGTTTCCTCAGAGAGGCCCTTGAGAAAAAATGGAGGCGGTGGGAGTGGGGGGATCTGACGTAGCCCCCCCCCCTCCTCTCACCTTAACCCCGGGGACCTGTCGCTGCGAGTTTTGTGATCGTCCTGTGTAACACAATCACTGCGGGTGAAACTCTCTCCCTGTCTGCAGAGTGCGGTGTGCAATAATGATAATTACAGAAAGCCCGCACCCCGCGCACCTCACCGCGGCCCGGCCTTTAGCGCTTAATGCGAGGTAGGGGTTGCGGGAGTGGCAAAGCCCAAGGGGGCAGAGAGGGCGGAGGGCCCGCGTCCTGCAAAACTGAGCGTGTAACAGGTCGGTGGTCATGACTATAGAAAGGAAAAGAGGACAAAAGTCTTTTCATATGCTGCGCGAGTAAAACGATAAAACTGTTTTCGACGGTTCTGTTCAGGTCAATCAGTTCCAATTAGTTCTGAAACACTCCCCCCCCCTTTTTTCAGTCTTACTATCGACTTGTAATGAATAAGCTTGTGATGCATCAGGGTTTGAGAACAAGAGACGGGGTTTTAAACGGTTTTGAATGGTGTGGCGTGGTGGTTGGTGCGACGGCTTTAAAAAGAGGACGGTTTCACTTCTTTTTGGTGCTAAAATATTTTTTCATTTCTTTAGGCGTGATATTTTTTGCTGGATACATCGAGGAGACAGAACAGGGTTCACCCCAGCAATAGCATCCTCCGCCCCCACCCCCTTTCCCATGTCCTGTCGGTTCAATCTTTCGGGGATCTCGGCGAGGAGCTTTGGGATGAAACATCCCAACGCACCAACGCCCAGTCGCCCAGTCCTATGACAAACACACAACATAGCTGCTAGCTAGATTTTCGCTATTATTCTTCACCGTACGGACTGATGGACAACAGAGCTTAATGAAAACTCGATCATTGCTCACACAAACACACATTATTTCCTCGAGCTTTTGTATTAACAACTGTTGTTACAAGTGTATTCACAAAAAGTAACACTGTGAATATGATTGTCAATTGCCAAATCTGCAGGATGATAACATGTAATGCGAGAACACCAGGGTAAGGTGAAAACCGTGAAAAGTTTTCTGAAATTCAATTAATTTCTGTGGGTGTGGTTTGTGCCGCAGCTGGAGCTGGAGAAAATGTGAGACCCAGATGTGAGGCGCATCAAAATGGCGGGTCCCCGCTCGCTCAGCGAGAGCAACAGCGTCATTTGGCCGATTGTGGTCGGCCGGGAGGTTTAACATCCACCGCATTCATGGAAAGTTTCCGCTTCCAGCTTTATATTGAGTTTGGACCGGAAGAAGCGGATGCCGGATGCCCATAATTCCCCCTGAGCGCCCGCCACCCCCACAAATTTTAGACCTCCAGCTCGACCCCTTTTCGACTCTACTAACTGCGCATTTTTATTCCGATAAATCATACGACAAACTTAAGAAAGAAAAATAATCAGAAAACTCCACCATCGGCTTCAGCCCCTGTGAAGCGGAGCATAGGCAACCGACTCAACAGGCGTGTGGTGCGTTGCCTATCCACCAGGCGCCCCACTCCCTCATTGTAGGTCAACATACGTCATCTCTGCTTTCGGCAAACACTCATTTCTTTTACATTCATCAGACCTCAAATTCACTGCCAGGGAGTCGGACGGACGCGACGCCGAGACTGACCGCAAACAGGAGGAACGACACCATTTTGGTGATGTGCGGCTGATGTAGGGAGGAGGCGCGGCGAGAAAGCTCATCTCATGGATGGCTGATCGCGGCCTGGCCCGGGCACGTGGATCAGCTGGG
>NW_026267401.1:273456-274633 GCF_000697945.3 Frankliniella occidentalis | reverse complement strand
CTCTCACTCCATCTCCCTCCCTTCCCCCATCCCTATCTCTCACTTACTCGCACCCTGTAGGTCGTTCGGCGGTCCGCGGCCGAGAGGAGCAGGGGGCAACCTTCGTCGGGGCGGGAGCCACACACACATACACATACACACACAGAGACACACACACACACACACACACGCGCGCGCGGGAGCACACCACGCCGACCAGGCCGCAGCCGGCGTATACGGCAAACGGCAGCCCTCGATATATTTTCTGACGGTGCGACAGGCAGCAGCCAGCAGCGCGGCCGACTGCGGGCGGACCCGTTCAATCGATCACAATCCGACGCCCCGTATTAATCTTCACTCGGTGCTGCCCCCACCCCCCTCGCCCTACTGGACTGCTGAGCTCGGCCTGATCGCTGGGACCGCACTTTTGATTTCCCGCCCGCCGACCGCAGGCACCTCTTGTTCCACCTCCCTAGTTTTGCTCCTTTCGCGCATTCGACGAACGCTCCATTCACGTGCCAGCTGCATTTTACAGTTACTTTGGTAGCTACTTTGGTAGCTTATTGATGCTGGACAAGTAGGCTATAGGTAGGCAACGTGAAGGACTTTCCGCCCATAAATTGGCAAAAATCCAGTCCCCCGCCCGCCCCTCCCTCTTCCTCTCTTTTCAGCCGCCACCCGCAGCCCCCTGCAGTCCCGGCCAGATCGCCCCGAGTGCTTTCAGCACTCTCCCCCGGCCGGGAAGGCTCTCCCGTATGACGGGGCCCATACGCCCCCTGTACCGCAAGGGCACCGCAGGCTGATCCGCCCTCTATTCACTCCTTTCCAACTTCTTTTCTTTACCAGGCAGACAGAGCGGGAGAGGGGAGAAAGAGAGAGACAGGGACAGAGGGAAGGGGGAAGAAAGGGGAAAGAAGGGGAAGGGGAACAAAAATTAAAATAATTATTAACAAACAAAACCAAAACTGACCTCATCTTTTTCAGTTATGTGTGTGCTACTTTAGCGCACACGTCTGCTGCTGCTGCTTTTGCCGCTACCGCTACATCAGCACGCAGAGGCCGGTCAGGGTGGGTGGCCCCGTGCCCCATGATGGGCAAACTAGCCCCCTGATAATCCCCCCACCCTGCTTTCCTTAAATCGTCGGCCCATATGCCATCTTCGTCTGACGGAACGGAACCCGTGAGCTAAGATCCCCCC
>NW_026267401.1:270880-273406 GCF_000697945.3 Frankliniella occidentalis | reverse complement strand
TGACACAGCCATCAGACCTGAAAAAAAAAGATGCTCTGATTAAAAAAGCAATCATAGATGACTTAAATACTACTGAGAATCCTCTGTGGATTGAACAGTAAGTTTATCTCTACTTCCTTTTTTCAAGGGGCGAACAAAGCTATTTTATTTAAATGCCAAAGCTAATGTATTCTTCTCTTTTGTTTTATAATAGGAAACTAAAATTATATGAAGAACAAGAATTGACCATGCAGGTGTTTTGTGAGCCTGATCACAGTGCAGATGCTGAATGCAGAGACAGTGCTGACTTTTCTCATGTAAGTTGACTATAAATTGAAAACAAAAAATAAAAATCCACTTATCGATTATTTAAAAAAAAAATCAGCCCATATTTTGACTTTTATTTTTTGAATTCCTTTTTTACAGGTTGACAATACGTATGCGACAATACAACATCCCAATAGAAGAGGTTCGAATGATGCTGCTGATGATGGTGGGAACTATGCAACATTAAGAGGGACTGACAACCATGGAAATCACAGAGATGTAAGGGTATTAACTATCTATCCAACCGCTTTTCCCATCTTTTCATGTCAGTTGGTGCTCAGAGTTTTTGTTTTGTTTTTTACAGATGTATGAAGCTGCTCTTGGTTTCCAAGGTTCAACATTTCAAGTTCCTGACCAACTGCCTGCTCTCCCTCCATTACCTGGTTCGGCAGCGGGCAGTGTACGGGTTAACCACCACCACCACCATCACCACAGTCAGCCACATTATGTTGCAGAGCTTATATGAACAATAAGTTGTTTTTTTAGTGCTAAGTGCATTTGTTGTTGGGCTGGTCCAGGACATTTTTTCTTGGTCCAGTATTCAAATTGTTCCTGTTTTTTGTTAGCAATTTGAGACTTTATTTAAAAGCATGTTACTTAATGGCCATGATTGATTCTGTGACTGACTGAAGAATCATGAAAGACTTCTTTATTGTTTCTTTGTTCCGTCCTGTAATTCTGTCCAAAATGGCTGCTTTACAGTCCAGTCTGTCTCTTTATGTGCCAATCAGCATTGTGTCATAAAGATAACTGTGTCAAAAAGTGGTTGTGTTCAGTGTTGTTTTTTTATAGATAATATTTCTGTCATGTTGAATAGTTATCAGAAAAAGTAGTTGTTGTAAGTCATGACCAAGCTTTATTCAGTGAACATTTATTTGTTCTGAGATCAGAAGAACAAACCTCTTGTGATATCATTTGGATGTTTTGTACTATCTTAATTTGAAAGTGGTTTTTGTACCCTGTATTGTATATAAAAAGATGTCCCTCTGTACCTTCAGAACAAGCATCACATTTCAATCAAATGCTGTGCATTTGTTTGTTTATAGTATTTCATTAAGGCTATTTGTAATATTTTTAACAATTTATGATCAACTATTGGTCAAATATATGTGATGTATGCCATGCCTGCTTTTTTAAAAAAAAGTGGCTAAGTATGGATTTTTGTTAATATTTCAATACCTTATTTGGGAGGAAGTAATTACTCTGTACCATTGCATGTACATGCATACCATGATTATTTGGAGAAAAGACTGACAAGTGTGGGTGAAAGCAGTTGATTCACATGAAGTTCTTTATGTAGCATATGTCATCAATAATTTATGCGAGTTATTATAGAATTGTGATGACTGTGTTTTATACACATCGATATTATTTACACTTTGATGTACAAAGGTGTAATGGAACATCACATCAAATGTGTGCCGATTTGCTGCTCAGAAATTAATAAGCATAAGACCTAGATAGTTTTATAATTGTTTTGAATTTTATTTTGTGTACATAATGTAAGTGAATACTACATGTCCAGTTACCCATTGCTCTAATAGTCACAGAAGTGATGGGGTCTACGAATGTGACATTCCAATTCATTCTGTAATGAAAGTCATAATTTTGCACTCCTTTATTTCTAGTGTTCATAATGTTCAGAAGATCTTTCAAGCCACACGTAATAAATGCTCAATGCCATGATAACATGTTAAATTTCATTCCAATCTTTGCAAGGCTATTGAATTTAGTTTAATGGCTGTGGAAAAATTGCAACACTAGTATGTTAGCAGGCCGGTTCCATAGAGCGGTGCATGTGGCACAGCCTTAATGTCTTGTGATACTGAAGAATTCAAAATATGTGTACAGTATTTGTTTTCCAGTAATTATTTTGTTGACTCGAGTCGATTCTTTTGTAAAGTCGTCAATTGCCATGACTTTCAATTGATGACTTTATTATTGCTACTATTATTGTTGTTGTGCAAAATATACATTTTGTGTACTACGCATTTTTAACGAATCTGCCTTCTTATTTCTGTTCTACCACATTTTCTATCCATCATTTTATCAGAACTAATACACACCCACACCCGCACTAGTAGAATGAGGCGCAGACGAGAAGTCGGGGAGGTGGAGAGTCGGAGTCCGTATTCCATTTCATCGCCCAGGCGGCCTGCCCTCTGGCGGGGGAATGACAGGGGTGAGTCATTGTGCAACGCCCTCCCCCCTCCCCTCCCC
>NW_026267401.1:260610-263535 GCF_000697945.3 Frankliniella occidentalis | reverse complement strand
CTCCCCGTCCGCCTGCCAGCCGACCCCCTCCTCAACGTCTCGTAGTTGAGCAGATTCTTCGGCTTGCATGTTAGTCGGGGAGAAGGGCGAGGGGGAAGAGGGCAGAGGGGCACTAAAATCTCGAATAACTTGAACGACGCTGTAAAAGCGGAACTTGGCACTACGTGTACCTTTGTTTGAAGGGGATCATACGACTCTGTGCGCACGGCGCCAGGCGGTAGTGCCTGGGTCTGCAGTTCCAGTTCCAGCAGCCACCCCAACCCCAAGGCACTTCTCGTCCTTCATTCATTCGGCTTCGAGTTGAAAAAGCGGCAGCAATAGCAGTTGGAGCTACCGCCCTACGCTAGGGCACACTAGTGGGTTCTCATCGATTTTTGCACGTTTCAGGACCACCGGAGCAAGATCGCAATCATACCACGTATTCCCCCTCCCTAGTCCCTGTCCTATTTCTACTCCCAATCGTCGCAACGCTATTCATGGGCGAGTTCACTTTACTCTATACGGAGGGCGAAAAAAGATCTATGTTTGTTTATGGTTGGTTGTTATCAGAAACGAAATTTATTTACTAGACAATAAAGCATTTCGGTAAAGCTGAAATGCAAAAGAATGCCAGGAAGAAGAAAACGGAAGTCACCATTCTAAAGCATAGCGATTTCCGTTTTCTTCTTCCCCGCATTCTTCTGCATTTCAGCTTTACCGGAATGCTTTATTATTAAACGAGGTGGGGTGAGTCGCGACCACGTCTCGCGTAACAGGGTTAGCGATATCTCGCGAAACACCGTTAAACACTGCCAAAAAGGTGGGTGGAGTTTCCTCAAAGTCTGGACCACCGCTCTTTCCTCTGCATCTTTATCAGGATGACTTTTCCATGCAACTCCATGAAGATGTAGCAACAGTGGTCAAAGACACGAAAAAGCGCTTCCAAAAACGCGCTAAAATGGTATATTAAAACCGGGTCAGTTACGTAACACGTGAACGCACGTGAACGACATGCGCTGGTCGTGTGGCGCCCCTGCGGTTCTACGTGCGGGCGGGTCCGGGCATATAGGCGGGGCGGGGCACAGGCGAGGCGGGGCGGTGAGCGCCTGGGAGTTATGCAACCCTCCTGCGGCTGTGGCTGGCGGGCCGGCCTAGCCAACTCCTTGCCCTCCACCGTAAAAATAATATTCAAAAAAACCCGTTTGCGAAGTTTGGGAAAACACAGACATGCCCGGTTGCCCGGTGCCGGTGCTGTCACTAGAATAGTTTTAGGTGGTGACCACGAAACACTAAGGTAACGCTCTCAGTGTTTTCCGACGGGACTATTTGCGACTGGCTGACGTTGACCACGGACAGACACCAACGGAAAAAGTCCGCGTTTTTGTTTCAGTGGTTACCGCGGGAAAGCCATACGCACGGTAAAAAAAGTTTCTTGTATTTCAAAATCCGGCCTTGGATCTTATGGAGAACACCAAGGGCATCCAAGGCCAGGTCTTGAATTGCAAGAAACTATTTTTACCGTGCGGCAAACTTCTTCTAGCCGGAGAACAAAATGATGACGACAGGAGCGGAAGAAGGGCCTGAGTCGACTTGCCTCCATAGCATCTTATTTATCTGACGTCCGTTTGGTGCATGGGAATAGGTCAAAATCCCCATGTTATGGGGGAGGGGGGGGGGGGGGTTGTCTTGTCTTGCCGGTCGTCCACATTCAGGGTCTTTGCTTTGCACACTGAATTGCCTACTTCCAAGCTGCGCTCAGACTTTGGTCCGGAGCGACTGGACTGACTGATTGCGACTGATCGTCCTGATCCGCCTGATCGCGACGCGGTCGCCCCCTCCGACTGCTGGTGAGTGGGGGTGAGACAGCCTTATGCGCCCCTCGTGCTAGCGTGGCCAAAAGTCCAAGTGCTGCCTCCAGCTGCCTCCAAGTCGGGGGATAAAAAAATAAAGTAAAAAAACCGCGACAGTTACCTGTAAAGAAGCGGCCATAGTTTAGAAGTTGTTGGAAGTTGACTTATCCCCTTCTCCCGCTTGCTTCATAGCTTAGGTTTTCAGTGGTGTTTTATGCTGTGTTTTTATTTTGAACAAGTGTTTTTTTAACACGTTCAGTGCGGCGTGACCCACACCGTGGGTCACAATAACATGGGATTGCCTACCCCCGCCGCACTCAACGTGTTAATCCCGTGCATTCAGCCAGCCTATAGCGTGGTGCGGTGTGACGTGTGGTGTAACGTGGCGTGGCGTGGTGAGCTGTCCGGCTCGTTCTCTAAACAGACACGTTTTGCGCTGCAAGTAGAGTTAGTTTCTTCTCTATCGGGGGCGTGTGTGTGGGTGGCGGAGGTAGAGAAGTGGACGAGGGGGGGGGGGAGGAATCTCGTGAGCACACACATCAGGCGAGCCTCGACCCTGCTCGCGCGCGCCGCGCTCCGAACCTAGAACCAAGTATAAGTACTTTAGCACAAACTGCCAGCCGCGACTCCGTGTGTGAAATGGAGGGTGCTTGTACGAGGCGTCCCCTTCGGCATACTGCGGCGTTTCCTCCTCGCGGAGGTCGTAAATTGTCAGAGATGGTGGGTACTTACACGTACTTTCTCGTTTTTATATTATTTTCGTGGACTGAGGGAACCACTTTGAGCTTTGTGTGTGCAAATACGTGTTGGCAAATCAAGGGGGACTTCGAGGGGGGCTGTCGGCCAATCACTCTCTTAAATAAAAATGGATGAGCGGAGGGCGTTCTTGTGGCTTATGCAAGACCCCCGCGGCGAAGGCGAAGCTCAGCGGGAATCGAGAATGTATAATGAAAGAAGGTAAATCGATTTGCTCCATCACCACCATAAGGGGGGGGGGGGTTGGAAGGCAAGGATGAGGCGAAGAGGATTTACGGATAGGTGAGAGATAGAGAGAAAGTAAAACACAGAGAGAGAGAGAGAGAGAAAGAGAGACGAG
>NW_026267401.1:259168-260560 GCF_000697945.3 Frankliniella occidentalis | reverse complement strand
CACCGACCGGGCTTCCACCGGCGAAGCGAAGGCTAGCCCAGCCCTCCCGCCCTCTCGAATATCGCCTCCCGCTCGCCTCGCCTCGCCTCGCCCCCCTCTCCCCAAGTCACGCCCTTCTGCTCCATCCCATTCCGCAAATGGGACTGGATGAAGATGAGGCTGGCCGCCGGCGCACCCGGTGGGGTGACAAGCCCTCCCCCTCCCCTCTTTGGAGGTGTAATGTAGATGTCCATTTCACCTCCTACCCGTCTACCCCTGCCCCCTCTCTCGCTCAAAACGTGCAGGTTCTCGCGAACGCTGTCTCCAGTGTCCGACATCCCTGTCGCCGATCCTCCAACCTCGCTTTCGCCGCCAGCACCCGGAAAGATCTCCCACCTCGGTTCCCCCTTTTCGAGGAAAAATGCCGCTGGACACGAAAACGGACCCCAGTGCACATTTGTTACCTTCCCGTTCGAGCGGCGAGAAGAGCCAGGGCAAAAAGTTAACTGGGGTAGCGATGCTTCACTGCGTCGCGCTGTCGCCGCGTCGGCCTTGGTGGAAGTTGTGGCGGCGTGGCGCCGCCCCCGCCGCCCCCGCCCCAGCCCACCAGGATGGGAGGGCCCGGGGCCCACCGGGTACGGGATTTGCGAGTTGACACTCTCCCCCTGAAAGTTTGACAACCTCGCTGGCGTCCTAACCGTATCTAGTATCTAGCACAGTACGCAGCGCCCCAGGAGAACATTTCATTTACAGGCCTTGCAAGTGCGACAACTCCAAGTTCTGCCGCAGGCACCGCCTCGAACGAGAATCGTTTTGCCCCCAGGCCCTATTAAGGGCCGAGCAACCCACAACTTGCAACTCTGTTCGCCTGCTGGGCTGGGACTGACCCTGGCCAGAGCCTGTCCGAATACTCAATCGGCCCCACAACGAACGCGCGCGAACCGCGAATAACCGTCTAGACTACGGGTTCCCCTCTCTTCTCACCAGCTCAGTCACGAGTTCTGAAATCACGGTGCCAGAAGTTGTCCCCACTACGAACGTTGCCCGAGGCGACGACGACTTTGACCATGGCGCCTGCCACGCGACGGGTAGGCTAACCCGCCAAGCAGCCGAGTCCAACCGGCGGCCCACCCGGAGCGCCCGCCGAGTGTGCGAGGGGCGAGGGGCGAGCCAGCCGGAGCTGTTGTGTTGATAGACGGTTACAACGTATCGGGTGTATCTTTGAATGCGCCCAGTGTTGCGTAATTGCATACTTTCCCGGGCTGCAGGGGCGATGGCGCCTTACGGACGAAGCGGGTAGGCAAACCCGCAACACTGGAGCGCATTCAAAGATACACCTAGTAATGCGGCAAGGGGTCGTAACAACTGGACAATTGAATATTTGAATTCTTCCCCAAACCTTTTGCATCTCGC
>NW_026267401.1:248777-251107 GCF_000697945.3 Frankliniella occidentalis | reverse complement strand
CTCCACTTCCGCTTGCCAGTTTGGCGTGTGAGATAATCAGCGCAAATCACCGTTTGGATCTGCTTGAGCCGAGGGGGCAATAACTCCGGGAATCATGTGTACATCTGCCTGGGAATCATCAGGATAAAAATTAATCGAAATCAACAGAAATCATTTAAACTAAGTGGAAAACTAATGAAACTGATACCAATTAGTCGAAATAAGCGTTTTCTCCTATTAGAAAACCTAAGGAATGAATATAAGTGGACAGGAATCACTGAGAATCACTGGGAATCAAGTAGTTCGGGAATCATGTGTACACATCAAAAGGGAGTTATTGCCCCCTCGGCTTGAGCCTGATGACAGTATAAACTTGAACGGCATTGTTTCTATGCTTCGTGGATAAATTTATTTTAGTTATCAGATGAGTACGTTATCTTTTTCCCTTTTGCACTTTTGTTTTTAAAAATTGTGGAACCGAATGGAACACCCCGATGATTCATGAAAGCTGTCCTATTCCACCGTACCCGTACGTGGCAAGTTCGCCAAGCTCTCTGGGGGTGGGATTCCCGAGGAGCAGGGTCCGTAGACTATGTCGATCTATATGGAGGACGTTTCGCGTCTTGTTCAACTTGTCGTTGTAAAGAAGTTCCGGTGGCGCGCCGTGAGAGGTGAGAGGCCTTCGCGATGGGGTTGTCGAGACCGTGTCGAGCGCCGGGATGGGCGAGGCAAGTAGCGCGACCGAATTTTTTGGAGAGACTCTTTATTTGAGGAACGAATGCACTAGATGACCAAACTTTAAACGCCTCTACAACGGTACTACGGGTACTACTCAATTGCATTGTGAGAGCACGTAAATCTTGTGCCACTTTGAGGTTGCTGAGCTTATCGTGTCACACTGCAAAGGCAATTCCACAAGAGGTGCCCAATAGGGTGTAGAATATCCAATGTGACGTTCTCGTTTTTCTCCCTTTCCGCTCGGCGCTCCATTAGAATACCCGGCCATGTTTTTCGAGCGTCCCGCTCTTCCCGCTCCTCCTGTACCGGTCACCCCGATGCGGAACGGAGGGCTTACATGACCACGTCCCCGACATACTCCGGCCCCACGCCCACGTCTCCGCCGGCAGCGCGGTGTGCCTGAAGATGCGCCGGGGAGGCGCTCGGGGGAGGGGGGGGGTGGGGTGTCGGGGGCGGGAGCGGGGGCGGGCAGCCGCCCCACGGCGGTGCATCGCCAGCCACGGCCTGCGCGCCGCGCGCCGCCCTGGCCGCCCTCCAGTGCTCTCCCCGCCCGCGACGCGGAAGGACCGAAGCCGAGCGGCGCGCGCAGCATCAGCGGCAGCAGCAGCGGCGTCGGGGCTCGGGGCGGGCCGAACACGTCGCGGCGCGAAACGATCACCGGGGACGAGCCGAGCCGAGTCGAGCCGTGCCGCGCCGGTCCACCGCGAGACCGGGGGCCGGACCACAGAGTCCCTCGCGCTCCACGCGGCCCCTGCCCGCGCCCGCGCCTCGCCCACCCGCGGCCTCATCATCTGTTGCGTGCACCCGCGCGCGGCGCAGCCGGCGCAGCACGGCCTCGGCTGCCTGCGCGCCGGCCAGCAGCAGCACACGGCCTCGCCTCCGCCGGCCGCGCGCGCTGGTCAGGGCCGCGGCGGGGTGCGCGGGGAGGGGTGCGCGCGCTCTCCGCGGACACGTCCCCGTCGTTACCTCATCACCATGCGGCAGGACGACGAGGAGGAGGACCCTGTCAAAGGTGACTCGTGCGGTGGCGGCCGCGCCCGCCGCAGCTCCTCCTGCAGCAGCCGGGTGACCTGATACGGCACGGCCAGCCGATAGGGACTGCCTAAACCGGCAGCAGCGGCGGCGGCGGCGGCTGCAGCGGCCTGTCCTGTCAGGAGGACGGGCGACCCGACACCGGCCGGCGGGACGACGCCGTCGAGCTGAGCGCGCCTACCGCAACTACCGTGGGAGCGGCCCGCGCCCCGGCCCCGCCTCACCTCGCCGCCATGGATTACGCGAGTGCAGCGGTGTGACCGTGCGAGTGAGTGGCGGCGTGCCGGCGCGCCGCAACACTGTGCCACCGCTCCGCCGACTTAAACGGATCGCAAAGTGAAGTGAACTGACGCGCGGCGGAAGGCGGCCGCGCCGCAGGTCGAGGACGAGGACGACGACGGCGACGGCGACGACTTGGGGATCGGCCGCGTGACGCGCGAGCGGGCCGTCGTCGGCGACTCTGCGAAGCTTCCGCATCGGTGCCTGCGTTTAGGAGCAGGAGCTGGGCGTGTGCAAGTCCCGCAGGTAAGGAGCTGCATGTAACGTGAGAGTCTCCAGTCGTGTGTGTGTGTGAGAGAGAG
>NW_026267401.1:244908-248022 GCF_000697945.3 Frankliniella occidentalis | reverse complement strand
GGGCCGCAGTCGAGCGTCCCACCGTGCGTTTAATTAAACGTCGTTCTCCGCGCGGAGCGCACTGCTTCTGAGCCGGCCTCCTGGCCCACCGGCCGGGCCCACCGGGGCACTGCTACAAAAAAGAAAAAAAGAATCTTCCCATTTCTATGGAAATGACAATGATTGTCTGAAAGGAATTTTTCTGCTCGAGTCTCTCTATACAGCAGCCCTTTTTGGCAACTTACATAAGTTTTTCCAAGTTTTCTCGAGTTTTCCTTTGTTTTTTATTTCGTATTTTTCACGAGCGCATAGCACTTCTTTTTCGCACTATCAAAACCTATTTGCGGGATGCAAATAATCGTTTCGTTCATTTTTTTAATTTTTTTTTTTACAGTGCAGGCAAAGCGCCACTAAACGAAAATGTCCGACGAAGTATAGGCTAGGGGTCGCGCGGGGCGGGGGCGGGGCTCCCCGCTGCTGGGCGGCGGCGGCAGCAGCCCGTGTGTCCGGTCCGCACGGTCCACACCACCGAGAGGGCCAATTATTTGCTCGCACGTTATCGCCGCGTGTTGGGACGAGGTGTGCAAACGCTTCCATCGCGCCCAGGTGTGTGCAACAGCCAAACACTCGAGAGAAACAGACCCGGCGGAATGGCATTTTGGATTGGACACCCCGCCTATATTCCTCTTTCCTCGCTTACACGCTCCCCCACACGGTTGATATTGGTACTCTCAGGCTCTTATTGCTCCTTCCTACCTTTAACGTTATTTTAAGAGCTAAACATGTACTTTGTAACTTTTACCGTAGCTTTTTGGAAAGAAGTTAGTTATTCTAATTGTTCTACCTTATTTCTCCACAGTATTCATGTTTATTATCGGTCACATTTTCCATAATTCATAACTGTAATTCAAACATTTGTATTCTTAGGTTGAGTAAACTATCATCCGTTCGTGTAATAAGTTAGAGCACTGATGAGTATAAAACTGATACATAAAGGGGAAGGGTTAATTTTTGCTTTTATTTTCGAACAATTTTTTAATAACGTTCTCACCAAGCTTTTTACAGTTTACACGATCGCCACGTACTTGCTGGTCTTTACTGAAGTCCCGATTAGGTCCTTTCGTAGTTTTTATGATCTCGCCAATGAAACCTTTTCCACTCTGCGCACGCCGCGCCTCGAGTTACCTGGGACTTCCCCTTACCGGCTCGGGTGCGGCGCGCGGCGACACTGGAGACCCATTGCTCGATTAATATCCCTCACGTCCCTGCTCTATCATCCTGCTTATGCATGGGCCGTTTACAAGGGCATTTAACTCGTAACCGAACACATTATATAATTTTATTCAAAAAAAAAAAAAAAAAAAATCATCTTTGATCGAGAGATCGAGAAAATTGGTTTTCAAACTAAAAGTTTATCTCAAAACAAAACAGCAGGCATTCCTTAAGAATGATCTGAACATCGTTACTATGTTCATCTGTGGACTATTATAGTTTTCACAAAGAATCGCTCGCACGAAATCTTGGCCTAACGCCGATTCCAGCCTCGGACGTTTACCAAGTTCCCGACCCACCCCTTCACCTCAAGAGAAGGCCCAGGAAGCCCTCGGCGTGTTTGTGGCCGACCTGTGGGGAAGGGCAGGGGGTGTAAAGAGGTGGGCTGCACAGAGCAGCCTGAGAGCGCTTTTAGTTTTCAGCCAGGATTGAATTGATAGCCGGCAGGCATGATGTCTTAATTTGTTTCAGATGTTTACTTCAAGGTTGCGAATATCTCGTTATCGATTCAGAAACCGAATGCAGAGTTTCAGAAACAAAGTTATCAAAGAGAGAACGGTGAAGAAGGGAAAGAGACTGTGTGGTCTAAAGAGCAACTATCGCCTGGTAGTTAGGCTAAGTTTTGGAGTTGTGTACACCTGAGCTGGGCGGGTGGCCTACCCCTGGGTCGGCAGGGGTTCCGCTCCTATTAGACTCTGCGATGGCGGGCGTTGTCAGACATCGTTCGCCTCGATGTGGTTTCTGCTTGATTTATTGTGTTTGTTCCAATCGGCTCCCACTTACTTTTATTTCTTAGAGGGGCCTGAGCCAGTAGGGAAGGGGACACTGACAAAGGAAATTAATTGTGAAATTATTGCACACTTACCTGTGCGACTTAATTTGCACTTGACAAGAAATTAGTTAACAGAATTCTCCTCACACCTCCTAGTGTACAAACATTGACGTTAAATGACGAAACGTTTGAAAACATTCGAAATGACTTCTAGTTTAGTTCAACATCGTTGAAGTGTTAGTTCATACCTTGCACAGTTCGCGGCGGAAATCACTTGCGTACTAACTCGTATATCTAGGGGTGTACTAAAGACGTACCAACTCGTACAAACTGCGTAATAACGCGTACTAATGGTAGAAATCAAGAGTAAAAATAGGTCTCTATTATCACAAAATTTTGCATAAATTATGAAACATAACTCCAAAAACAAGATGTCTTAACGTGTACTACCGTACTAACTCGTACACTTTCATCCGAAGTGATTTCCCCCTCTGCACAGTGCAACTCGTGCAACTTTCTCAATATGTTTTACAAGACTTCAACATGTTCTTGTACTGCACCTTGACGATTGGTATTAACTCATGGGCAATGGGGCCTCCATCCGTAACGTACCATCATCATAGCTAAATAAATCAAAATCAAATCTCCAGCATGCTACAGTAAACGCCCCCTTTCGATGGACTCGCCCCGCCCGGCATGACACGATGCCCGTCGCTCTCAGGTTTAATTTATTGAGTTATCTTTCGCCAAAGTACTACTGAGAGCCATCTGAACAACTGAAGGAAGAAGGGCTGCCGGAGAGTGATTGAGGATGACGGGGGGCGTGAGTGTATGTGGGAAAGGTGAGGGGGAAGAAAGGGAGAGGAGAGAAGAGAAGAGGAGAGGGAGAGGAAGGGAGAGTGAGTGAGAGAAAGAGAGAGAGAGAGGGGGGCATTCTCTTTTTTTTTTTTTCAGAAAAAAGAAAGTGTAGGCGTCCGGTTTCGTTTGCAGTGGCGAGGGCCGCAGTCGAGCGTCCCACCGTGCGTTTAATTAAACGTCGTTCTCCGCGCGGAGCGCACTGCTTCTGAGCCGGCCTCCTGGCCCACCGGCCG
>NW_026267401.1:237338-239953 GCF_000697945.3 Frankliniella occidentalis | reverse complement strand
CCGAGTAATGTCAATAATAACTCGTGAAATCTTGATTTCCAGCGAAAAGAAAAAAAAACTTGGAAAAGCGAGAATTCCCCCCAAAGTAAACAATTTCCGGTGGGTTTTTCAGGTGGGTGGCTCTCTATGCAACGTTGTTACAAAAACTGGCCATCTCACGCACAACCGAATGGAAATGCAAGCACAAAGGCCGTGCGGTTGAGAAGAGAGAGAGGGGGGAGAGGGGGGGTGAGAGAGAGAGAGAGAGAGAGAGAGAGAGAGAGAGAGAGAGAGAGAGAGAGAGAGAGAGAGAGGAAAGGGAGAGGGAAAAGGGAGAGAGGAAAGGGAGAAAGAGCAGACACGTGGCACGTGCCGACTTTCCTCGCAGCAGCTAATTTAGGGCCATTTACTTTTGCCTTATTGCGTCCCGCATATTTTGCCCACGCCCGCCTCCTCGCTCCCCCACTACTGCTCCTCTCCTTTTCCATGCTATTTCGCGGAAACACACCACTACACTCCGTGGGGGGCTGACGACGGCAAATTTTGCCGCTGTGGCGCGTTAATTCTCTACACCCAATCCACTTTCCACATCCTGCACACACGCCTTTAGAGAGCCTCCCTCGGGCCCCGCACTGCTCCGCTCTGCTCCGCACACGAGCCGCTGGCTGCTCCACAGGAGTGGGTGGCTGGCGTCGCCTCTGGGGCTTCCGGCTGCGCCTCGAGCCATGGATTGGCCCTCGACAAAGCTAGTCAACAAGTAGAAACGTCATCATGCAGCGCTGGGTGTGGGTGGAAGGATTTGCCCCCCCCCCTTTATGCTCTTCTCCTTTCTCGCTCCGCTCAACAATCTCTCCGTCTCTCTCATTCATATACCTCCCTTCTCTTAATTTCTCCCCCTCCCCATGCCATCCAGTCACGTTTCAATTCATACATCCCAGTTCCCCTCCCCCCCCTCTCTCTCTCTCGCTCTCTTTCCATCCCTGTCGCTCTTCCATGCTCTTGACATATCCCACCCACGTCGTGCAAGGACGCACTGAGGACGTGACTCTGTGGCTTCTGCATCCTGCGACCACGACGTCGATCCTCCTCCCCCTCCACCTTCGTCTCTCTCTCTCTCTCTCTCCCTCCTCCCTTCCCTACCCGGCCCCCTATATATAATATTTCTCCGCCTCCCTCCCTCTCGCCTCTCTCCGTCGAAATTCGGCATCAAAGAAAGCGAAGCCTGCGGCGGGAAACAATGGCGGGTGATCCGCAGAGCAGAAAGTGCAGGAAGACAGACCGACGCCAGATATAAAGGACTGCTTTGACAAGTTTTGTCGCAGCCATGACTCCCGTCCCGCTCTGCCCCCCCGGACCCGGGGCAGCCCGGCTGGGCTGCAAGCCGCGCGCCCTCCCCGCCGAGACGGTTTGTATCCCCTGAGCCCGCGTTTAGGGTCTGGTGCGGTCGCCGACCAGCTCAACCCCCGCCCCACCCCAACCCCTTCTGCCGTCGACGGTGGCAGGAGGAAGACGTGACACCACCGCCCCTGTTTCCAGGACGGCTTTTGTTTCAGCGGCCAGATTAGGTGTCGACTTTACCTTTACGCCCGAATCGGCGAGTTGGCCGTCGGTCGGCAGTGCGGTGGGCCGAGCGTCGGCGCCGGCTACCGTGACAAGGAAGTGGGATATAGGAGGACAGACGGGGCAAATTATAAAAATGGGGCAACACGACTTTTACATTTTTGCTAAACACTGCACCGAAAAACTTAAATTACGAATTCGAACAGATCTAAATAGTTTATTTTTTTAATCAAAATTTTTTCTCCGAAATACAACTTCAAGAAAACTTCCATTTGGGGGTTAATTTGAAGGGCCCCAGCTAGTGGTTTAGTGTTGGCGCAGCGGGCTTCTCTCTAGCATCATTAGGTGGCCGAAGGCTTCGGTTTATCCGCTGATTCGAAACACCCAGGGGAAACAGAGAGAGAGAGAGAGAGGGGGGAGGGGGGCTTATTTTTCGTATTCAGGAAGGCGGACATGTTGGTGCTTAAGACCCGCGCCCCGAGGCCATCTGTGTTCCTCTTCCCCGTTCTGTTGCTGTGTCCGCCTGTAGCATTTTATACATTATAATGAGTAGAATAAGGAGCCACATCATTGTCATGCGCCCCGAGGAGGAGGCGGGTGGGGAGGAAATCAAAGAAAGACCTAGGTCAAAAGAATGCCCTCGTCGTGGGGAGAAGATTGAGAGAGGGAGGGGGCCAGCTAAGGTCGAGCCAACAATCTTTTAATCGGAAGATTCAAGTCAATTTTCTGGAAATTTTGAGACAGGAAGGCGCAACTGTGAATAATTGAAGTCAATGGAAAGGACCACAGCGCTCTCTGCGGATTCCAGTCGTGTTGCATCTCAAAACGTCATGTCCTCAGGGAAAGCCTGAGGGTTTCCGCCAGCCGGGGGCGCCTTGACTGGGCTGGCTTCGCGCTGCGCCACAAAGGCGGGTCCAGGTCGCCGCGCTCCCCCGTCTCCGTCTCCGTGTCGCTACTCCGTTGCCTCCTTCACGGACAACACATTCAGTGCCTTTGAGGCCTTTGAGGCCTTTGAGACGGCGGTGGCCACTTACCCGGTGCACTCCCCCCCCCCCCCCCCCCCCCCCCCCCCCCCC
>NW_026267401.1:227409-233298 GCF_000697945.3 Frankliniella occidentalis | reverse complement strand
AAACAGAGAGAGAGAGAGAGAGGGGGGAGGGGGGCGTATTTTTCGTATTCAGGAAGGCGGACATGTTGGTGCTTAAGACCCGCGCCCCGAGGCCATCTGTGTTCCTCTTCCCCGTTCTCTTGCTGTGTCCGCCTGTAGCATTTTATACATTATAATGAGTAGAATAAGGAGCCACATCATTGTCATGCGCCCCGAGGAGGAGGGGGGTGGGGGGAGGAAATCAAAGAAGGACCTAGGTCAAAAGAATGCTCTCGTCGTGGGGAGAGGATTGAGAGAGGGGTAGTTTTTATGATCTCGCCAATGAAACCTTTTCCACTCTGCGCACGCCGCGCCTCGAGTTACCTGGGACTTCCCCTTACCGGCTCGGGTGCGGCGCGCGGCGACACTGGAGACCCATTGCTCTATTAATATCCCTCACGTCCCTGCTCTATCATCCTGCTTATGCATGGGCCGTTTACATGGGCATTTAATTCGTAACCGAACTCATTATATAATTTTATTCCAAAACAAAAAAAAAAAATCATCTTTGATCGAGAGATCGAGAAAATTGGTTTTCAAACTAAAAGTTTATCTCAAAACAAAACAGCAGGCATTCCTTAAGAATGATCTGAACATCGTTACTATGTTCATCTGTGGACTATTATAGTTTTCACAAAGAATCGCTCGCACGAAATCTTGGCCTAACGCCGATTCCAGCCTCGGACGTTTACCAAGTTCCCGACCCACCCCTTCACCTCAAGAGGAGGCCCAGGAAGCCCTCGGCGTGTTTGTGGCCGACCTGTGGGGAAGGGCAGGGGGTGTAAAGAGGTGGGCTGTACAGAGCAGCCTGAGAGCGCTTTTAGTTTTCAGCCAGGATTGAATTGATAGCCGGTAGGCATGGATGTCTTAATTTGTTTCAGATGTTTACTTCAAGGTTGCGAATATCTCGTTATCGATTCAGAAACCGAATGCAGAGTTTCAGAAACAAAGTTATCAAAGAGAGAACGGTGAAGAAGGGAAAGAGACTGTGTGGTCTAAAGAGCAACTATCGCCTGGTAGTTAGGCTAAGTTTTGGAGTTGTGTACACCTGAGCTGGGCGGGTGGCCTACCCCTGGGTCGGCAGGGGTTCCGCTCCTATTAGACTCTGCGATGGCGGGCGTTGTCAGACATCGTTCGCCTCGATGTGGTTTCTGCTTGATTTATTGTGTTTGTTCCAATCGGCTCCCACTTACTTTTATTTCTTAGAGGGGCCTGAGCCAGTAGGGAAGGGGACACTGACAAAGGAAATTAATTGTGAAATTATTGCACACTTACCTGTGCGACTTAATTTGCACTTGACAAGAAATTAGTTAACAGAATTCTCCTCACACCTCCTAGTGTACAAACATTGACGTTAAATGACGAAACGTTTGAAAACATTCGAAATGACTTCTAGTTTAGTTCAACATCGTTGAAGTGTTAGTTCATACCTTGCACAGTTCGCGGCGGAAATCACTTGCGTACTAACTCGTATATCTAGGGGTGTACTAAAGACGTACCAACTCGTACAAACTGCGTAATAACGCGTACTAATGGTAGAAATCAAGAGTAAAAATAGGTCTCTATTATCACAAAATTTTGCATAAATTATGAAACATAACTCCAAAAACAAGATGTCTTAACGTGTACTACCGTACTAACTCGTACACTTTCATCCGAAGTGATTTCCCCCTCTGCACAGTGCAACTCGTGCAACTTTCTCAATATGTTTTACAAGACTTCAACATGTTCTTGTACTGCACCTTGACGATTGGTATTAACTCATGGGCAATGGGGCCTCCATCCGTAACGTACCATCATCATAGCTAAATAAATCAAAATCAAATCTCCAGCATGCTACAGTAAACGCCCCCTTTCGATGGACTCGCCCCGCCCGGCATGACACGATGCCCGTCGCTCTCAGGTTTAATTTATTGAGTTATCTTTCGCCAAAGTACTACTGAGAGCCATCTGAACAACTGAACGAAGAAGGGCTGCCGGAGAGTGATTGAGGATGACGGGGGGCGTGAGTGTATGTGGGAAAGGTGAGGGGGAAGAAAGGGAGAGGAGAGAAGAGAAGAGGAGAGGGAGAGGAAGGGAGAGTGAGTGAGAGAGAGAGAGAGAGAGAGAGGAAAGGGAGAGGGAAAAGGGAGAGAGGAAAGGGAGAAAGAGCAGACACGTGGCACGTGCCGACTTTCCTCGCAGCAGCTAATTTAGGGCCATTTACTTTTGCCTTATTGCGTCCCGCATATTTTGCCCACGCCCGCCTCCTCGCTCCCCCACTACTGCTCCTCTCCTTTTCCATGCTATTTCGCGGAAACACACCACTACACTCCGTGGGGGGCTGACGACGGCAAATTTTGCCGCTGTGGCGCGTTAATTCTCTACACCCAATCCACTTTCCACATCCTGCACACACGCCTTTAGAGAGCCTCCCTCGGGCCCCGCACTGCTCCGCTCTGCTCCGCACACGAGCCGCTGGCTGCTCCACAGGAGTGGGTGGCTGGCGTCGCCTCTGGGGCTTCCGGCTGCGCCTCGAGCCATGGATTGGCCCTCGACAAAGCTAGTCAACAAGTAGAAACGTCATCATGCAGCGCTGGGTGTGGGTGGAAGGATTTGCCCCCCCCCCTTTATGCTCTTCTCCTTTCTCGCTCCGCTCAACAATCTCTCCGTCTCTCTCATTCATATACCTCCCTTCTCTTAATTTCTCCCCCTCCCCATGCCATCCAGTCACGTTTCAATTCATACATCCCAGTTCCCCTCCCCCCCCTCTCTCTCTCTCGCTCTCTTTCCATCCCTGTCGCTCTTCCATGCTCTTGACATATCCCACCCACGTCGTGCAAGGACGCACTGAGGACGTGACTCTGTGGCTTCTGCATCCTGCGACCACGACGTCGATCCTCCTCCCCCTCCACCTTCGTCTCTCTCTCTCTCTCTCCCTCCTCCCTTCCCTACCCGGCCCCCTATATATAATATTTCTCCGCCTCCCTCCCTCTCGCCTCTCTCCGTCGAAATTCGGCATCAAAGAAAGCGAAGCCTGCGGCGGGAAACAATGGCGGGTGATCCGCAGAGCAGAAAGTGCAGGAAGACAGACCGACGCCAGATATAAAGGACTGCTTTGACAAGTTTTGTCGCAGCCATGACTCCCGTCCCGCTCTGCCCCCCCGGACCCGGGGCAGCCCGGCTGGGCTGCAAGCCGCGCGCCCTCCCCGCCGAGACGGTTTGTATCCCCTGAGCCCGCGTTTAGGGTCTGGTGCGGTCGCCGACCAGCTCAACCCCCGCCCCACCCCAACCCCTTCTGCCGTCGACGGTGGCAGGAGGAAGACGTGACACCACCGCCCCTGTTTCCAGGACGGCTTTTGTTTCAGCGGCCAGATTAGGTGTCGACTTTACCTTTACGCCCGAATCGGCGAGTTGGCCGTCGGTCGGCAGTGCGGTGGGCCGAGCGTCGGCGCCGGCTACCGTGACAAGGAAGTGGGATATAGGAGGACAGACGGGGCAAATTATAAAAATGGGGCAACACGACTTTTACATTTTTGCTAAACACTGCACCGAAAAACTTAAATTACGAATTCGAACAGATCTAAATAGTTTATTTTTTTAATCAAAATTTTTTCTCCGAAATACAACTTCAAGAAAACTTCCATTTGGGGGTTAATTTGAAGGGCCCCAGCTAGTGGTTTAGTGTTGGCGCAGCGGGCTTCTCTCTAGCATCATTAGGTGGCCGAAGGCTTCGGTTTATCCGCTGATTCGAAACACCCAGGGGAAACAGAGAGAGAGAGAGAGAGGGGGGAGGGGGGCTTATTTTTCGTATTCAGGAAGGCGGACATGTTGGTGCTTAAGACCCGCGCCCCGAGGCCATCTGTGTTCCTCTTCCCCGTTCTCTTGCTGTGTCCGCCTGTAGCATTTTATACATTATAATGAGTAGAATAAGGAGCCACATCATTGTCATGCGCCCCGAGGAGGAGGCGGGTGGGGAGGAAATCAAAGAAAGACCTAGGTCAAAAGAATGCCCTCGTCGTGGGGAGAAGATTGAGAGAGGGAGGGGGCCAGCTAAGGTCGAGCCAACAATCTTTTAATCGGAAGATTCAAGTCAATTTTCTGGAAATTTTGAGACAGGAAGGCGCAACTGTGAATAATTGAAGTCAATGGAAAGGACCACAGCGCTCTCTGCGGATTCCAGTCGTGTTGCATCTCAAAACGTCATGTCCTCAGGGAAAGCCTGAGGGTTTCCGCCAGCCGGGGGCGCCTTGACTGGGCTGGCTTCGCGCTGCGCCACAAAGGCGGGTCCAGGTCGCCGCGCTCCCCCGTCTCCGTCTCCGTGTCGCTACTCCGTTGCCTCCTTCACGGACAACACATTCAGTGCCTTTGAGGCCTTTGAGGCCTTTGAGACGGCGGTGGCCACTTACCCGGTGCACTCCCCCCCCCCCCCCCCCCCCCCCCCCCCCCCCCCCCCCCCCTCCTTCCTCGTCCCTGCCTTTCCTTTTCGCGGCCTATTCACCCCGCAGGACGGGCTGGGCTGGACAGGGGATTGTCTTTTCTCAGGTTTGCGTTCTGAAATAAGTGAGGAGGAATATCGTTTAACCATACTGATTATAGACTGCAGCCATTCTGCGGCTGCTACACGCGAGTTTTGAAACGGTTTTGTTTGTGTATTTCAGTTTAATTTGGTTCATAGTAAAGAACAACGTATTATTTTTTGAGGAAGGGAAAACTTTGAGGAACTGATGCAGTTTGAGGAAACTCCTCAGATTTTGAGGGAGGCTCCTCTGCTCCTCACAACGTTTAGGGATTCCCCTTATTTTGGGGGGACATTTCATTTCCTCTAAACATCTGAGTGGATTTCCTCAAATGTGGGAGTTCCTCAAAGTTTTCCCTCTTTCCTGAAAAAAAGATTAGACCTGTTCTTTTTACCGTGATTCCGTTCCTTCCTACTGTGGCCCTGGTGCATCCGCGTGCATTCCCGACACTCCCGCTGGACGCGGCCAGGCCTTTTGTTTCCCTTTCTCATCCCCAAGTCTGATATCGAACGCGCCGTCCCCATTCTTCAGCCACTCCGCTTTCTTCTCTAGCCCTTTAGAGAGCCCTTGCGAGTACTCCGCAGCGACGAGCCTTTCGACTCACCCGCACATGGGGCAGGGTTCGCACAGAAAAAGAGGCTTTCGCTGCTTTCGCATTGATCTCTGATACATTTTTAGATACTGTTAAAATACACCGGAAACACAAAGGTAGGAATCAACACCCCTCTAGAAAGTCACTAAAATGGTACTAAAAGGTACTAAATTTTAGTGCCTCTGGAAACTTTCGTGGCTTTCTAAAGGTACTAAATAAATTTAGCACCTTTACACGGCACAAAGTCCTGCCGTTTTTTCCCGTGTATCGTCGTAAATTACCATATTTTGTATTTATGGAACCGCGCGGTAACTTTGAATTCAGACCGATTAAGACACTGTGTCGTGAACCAGAGGTGATCGCATTTGCGTTTGGTACATGGTCTGCGCGGTGCACGGTGTGCGTGCTGTGTGTGCATTCACACAGGCTAAATTAACCATGGGTAACCATGGTTATCTTTTTTACTAGGAGCCATTATATCATGATTACTTGACGATGGATTATGGTTTTCGGTTTCTCAACCATAGTTTTCCCTACCTTTAACGTTGTCCATGAGAGACCATGGGCTACCATACCATAATTGTTATTTTACCATGGCCTGCCTCATGGTTATTTTAGTCTGGACGGTATATGCAATAAGGCTCGGAGGGTGGTGCGCCTGTGGTACGTGCGGGGAGTCCGTGTTTTCAGGTTGTGAGTAGCGAACCCTCCATACTACACGTACCACTTCTGTGAGTGGCTCGCCTCCCGCGATGTGGCGGGGGCGGCGGAGGGGGTAGG
>NW_026267401.1:224949-226667 GCF_000697945.3 Frankliniella occidentalis | reverse complement strand
GGGCTAACAGTAAGGCGTTTCTGCTGACAGGGGGAGAGCCTCTGATAATACTTCCATCCGTTTTAGTAGTGAAATATAGTAGGGCGGGTATCCGAGCGTGTCCCGAGCGCATACCCGAGGGAGTATACGGCGAGCGAGTACCCGAGCGAGAGTACCCGAGCGAGTACCCGAGCGAGTACCCGAGCGAGAGTACCCGAGCGAGAATACCCGAGCGAGAGTACCCGAGCGAGAGTACCCGAGCGAGTGCCCATTTCGTGCGTACCCGAGTGCGTATCCAGCCAGAGGGCGCCCGTGTCTTGTGGCTGCCTACCCTCGAGGCGCTCGTCCTCGCGAGAGTCCCCCGGCGGCGACGTGCGTGCGGGGGAGGGGGAGGCTCTAGGACCCTGGGGGCGGCGGGCGCGTCACACCTCGTCACCGTCGTGCTACCACGAACGCGACTCTCGAGTATAAATCGAAGACCGCACTACTGATTCTGCGACCTTCGCCCGCCACGACCGAGTATAGGCGGGCGTGTTCAGGGGCAGAGAAGGGGTGGAAAGGGCGACGGGGGCAGGGATGGTGCGGCTGAGAGAGAATCGTATGACACCGAAAGTACCAGTCGTAGTTGCCATTTCCCCCGTTACTTTTTTGTTGGCTTTTCGCTTGTCCCCGGCCCCTTCTGTTGCCTTCTAGTGGCTCGCACTCCCTCCAGCGGCCCCCGGATCCCTTCCGTCCGTATCGCAAAAAAAAAAAAAAGTATACTTCATCCGCGTTCACGTTGAGTTACGTAGACACGGAATTTCTCACTAGAGCGCTTCATGTAAATGCACACAGATCCGCATGTCCACGGGCATCCCAAGCAAAGCAATCTTGGGCGCGGCGACGAGTCGCAACGCCGTTGTCGAAGAAGGAAGACAAGCGGGGGGGCTGCAAGTGGCCTGTCTGGCGCAGGCAGACGAGGGTGGACCCTACCTCCAACCCCACCCCCCGCCGCGGCCCCCGCGCGGGGCTCCACCCGGGGTGGTCTGATGTGTATCGACGGGGACAACCGGTCGGCGCCGCACCAGCCGGGGGATTTGATTTGATCGTATGAATAGTCTCGCGCTGCTCGTATAGCGCCGTCCGTAGGGGGTCCTGGCGGGGTGCGGGGGAGGACGTGGGAGGTTGTGGATCTTACAGCGTCGTGTTCACTGAAAACTTCGTAAAATTTCCGAACGAACAGGGCTTTTTCTGAGATAATGCATGGGTCAGAACCGTCTCGCATATGTACGCTTGTTTGATCGGAGATGTTACGCGAAGTCCGATGGTGACATCGAAACTTACAGTTTAGAGTTTCCTTAAAGATTACATTTCAAGAAAACTGAAATACGTGTGCGGCGTCATCATCTAGATCGACATGCGCCATTACGAAGTTTACAGTAAACGAATTGTTGCTGTTGGTGTTTAACCCGAGTTAATCTTCCGATATACCTCATAAAATGCATCGGTCAGTTCGAAATAGACTTGCGGGATCAGCAGAGAGGCCCTGAGAGACCCTCCGTTCCCTTTACCGCTGGCTGAGCGCTGCCCTTTACTCCCATCACCTGGACCATAGACCTCAGGCGGTGTGGGTGGGTGTGTTTGTGTGTTATTCCTTCTGACGACTGAATAGGTCGACTAATTGCGCTGCAGTCTCGAGAGTATCGCGTGTTGTTGTTCGCCACCACGGCGGCCTGGTGCACCCCGCACTACTCCGCTCT
>NW_026267401.1:220994-224899 GCF_000697945.3 Frankliniella occidentalis | reverse complement strand
CCCTCGTGCCCGTCGTGCCCCCTCCGAACCTAGTTAATAGTTTATCCCAGTTCATCGCTGTTTGTCTGTCCGGGCTGGCCAGCTTTTGGTGGGCTAGCCGGCTGGAAACAGAGATCGGCAGGCAGGGCCACCACCACCGTAGAGGCTGCGGGTGCGGGCGGGCGGCGCCACACCGCAACAGCCTCGCCCCCCACACCACCAGTACACGACGGCCGGCCACCATTAGGTTTCGAAGTCACGGCGCCTTTGTCTCGACCGCATTATTCGGCGTTGCACGGCCAAAAGTCCGCAGGGCACCACACGCCAATAAAAGCTAGCTTACGGCGACTGTCACTGTCAGCTGTACAGTGATTCCTGCTGCACTGTGTTGCTCGCTCACAGTGCTCACTGCGCTGTGAAAAATATCGTCGTAAATTTACATATTTTTTTTTGGAAACTCAAATAAGTTTAGATTGTGAATTTACGAGAGCACAGTTTCTACTCACCAATGCATTTTAAGTCGATACGTACTGCATGTATTTTTACAATAATAAATTGTAATTTACAACTTGCGTCAAGGAAAATTTTCCTGTACACCTTCCTACTTTTTTTCCCAGTGTGAAAGTAACGTTGAGAACACCCTCTGATCCACCGTAGCGGTCAAATTTCCACCGCAGCTTACGGTGCTGCAGGGTTCACTGTAGCGTACAGTGAGATTCACTTTAGGCTTTTAACATAGTGCGCGCGCCGCGTCGAGTGGAGAAGTTCAGACGCAGAAATCAAGGAACAACTCCGCCGCGCACAACTAGTTAGTTGCCAATAAATAATAAGAACGCTGCTCTGTTTTTCCAAGTTTCGTTAAGCTTGAGCGTAAGTTTTGCTGCGGGGGCCCCATTCGCTGTAGCGCCAGCTTGGAATCCGTTTTACATTATACATAGTAACGTTCGTTGGAGAGTCGTTTCTGAATGTTTTCCGATGCCGATTCATTCCTGCGTTATCATGTAAATTTCCGCTCTTTCTCGTTTGCCGCCGCGGACTCGCGGACTCGCCGCCTGCTACCTCGCCCATGCCCCTCCCCTTCCTCTGTCCTTCTCAATCACATGCTCCCCCGACATCCCTCCCCTACGCCCCCCCCCCTCACTTCTTTTTAATTCTATTTGGGCGTCCAATAGACCAAGCCAGCCAGGCCAAGACCAGCGAGGGCCACTGAGGGGCGCCAGATCTGGAGATTCCTCTGCTGCGCTGCCGGTGAAGGAACAAAGACCTCCTCTCGCTCGGGGTTGTCTTAACCCTGCGCAGCCCTCCTACTACCCCACCCTGGAAGACCAATTTTCTCACACCTTTTCCAATCGTGGGGGGGGATGATTTCCACCTCACCCCACCCCTTCCCTTTCTTCCTTCTCTTCACCAATAGGTTCCAACCCGTCAGTTTCCGGGGGGAGAGGGAAGCATACTGTCACGCACGTTGTGTACAACCTTCTAAAAAACATTTTTGTACGGATATAAAGCGTACGTTACACTGGTTATTTACACTTATACATACTTCCTTCTTTTTTCTGGTTTTACTGTACCGGATTCCTGTCTGTGGACGGCTTGGGAACTCGCACGGGGCCTTACAGCGCCATGGCGAGCGACGGAGATCAAGCCCGCCCGCTCGCCTGAATCCGGTTAACCAGAGAAGGAAGACGGCGCGGATCACCCACCCTATCGTTGAAGCTTCTCCGTTATTTTTCAATTAAAAGTGACGTAGCTGAAAACATTTTTGCTGCTATGGTAACAGCAAACATTTTGATGTCCCATCAAGGGCCCGTCCTTGTGGGCTCAACTGAAGTCTATCTGCATGACGAGATCCGACGAGATCGCAAGATTATGATTTCTTACGGCAGGAAAATTATCCCTTTTGCGACCGTGACTTCGAATATTTTATTTTTACAGTGTCCTAATGACTAAGGCTGGGCGTCGCCAATTTTATGAATTGTCCGCCAGGTTCCGTGCCCAGCCACAACAGCCGTTCGCGGTCGACTGGCGTCTGGCGCCTCCCTCGGCGACGAACGACGCCGTTTTACCCGCGGAGCAGGTCGCCCCGTTTTCCCTCCTGGAGAAAGAGGGGAAAAGGGGGGGGGGGTCCACCTTGTTGCGACCAGGGCAATTCTCCGTCAATCTCGTGTTCACTGTGCTTCATTGTCCCTGTATTCTCAGTATTTGCGTTCTCCGCCTCCCCCTTTCTCTCTGTCCCCCCTCCCCCTCTCTTTCTTTCTCTCTCTCTCTTCCTTGTACAAAAAAAAAAAGGCTCACCTTCATAACATACATCATATACATATTGTATACTCACTGTATCACGTGGGGTGAAGCTACCCAGAGAGCCGATTAGTCCAGGCGACGAAATTCATGAACCAACAAAATCTTGGCTCTGTGGACTAGATTTTAATTTATTGTACTGAATTTTTCTTGTCAAATTACCTTAGTTTACATAGACTTGACCAAATTTTGTTAAAAATGAAGGTACCAAATCGTAGTTGGTGTCAGCAACAAAATTATGCTTCCTTGCGACCCTGATTTGGTCGAATCAACTAAAATGGTTCTCTAGGTGTAACAAAATCAAGACACCCTTCTTTTTGTTATTTTTTTTTTTAACTCGCATTTTCTAAAGGAAACTATAATACAGTCATGATGACGACAAACGCACAGGATTAGTCTCTGCTGGCGACAGCGTTGTGTGGGGAGGACGGGCGGCACGGCGCATCGTGTTTGCGCTTGTTCCGGTTGTGGCGAATATGGCGACGTCTCCCTTCACCACTTCCCTAATTGGGACGCAGCGTTGTGTGGGGAGGACGGGCGGCACGGCGCATCGTGTTTGCGCTTGTTCCGGTTGTGGCGAATATGGCGACGTCTCCCTTCACCACTTCCCTAATTGGGACGCAGCCCCTTCCATCCCCTCCCACCAGAACTACACAACGGCTTTATGATGGGGAAATGGGTGGAATGGGGACGGGTCAGCCAATCAAATTATTTGCCCATATTTCCGCGTTAATTTGAACATTTTATTTATGCATTACTATGTACGATAGGGTGAATTAAATCACAAGTTAACGCAAACATTTGCACAAGAACATACAATACATTTAGCATGTACCGACTCGAACACTTGCAAGTACTATTACCCCTGCGGCCCTACCTTCTATTGGCCCGCGTCGTTCGATCCCTATTGCTTCTTTCCTTTGTACAGTTTCTTTTTTATTACGCTTCTACCATGACGACCTTCTTGGCAGAGAAGGAACCTTCTCTCACACTTGCCTCTGTTTCGCTTCCCGTTTTCGGTTCTGTCGAACCGCGTCGAGGTCCTATTCCTCTCTTTACAATTCATCCGTCGTCTTCAACTCCTGCTGCAGCTGCAGTCTTCTTCTTCTTCTTCTTCTTCTTCTTCTTCTTCTTCTTCTTCTTCTTCTTCTTCTTCTTCTTCTTCTTCTTCACTCACTCACTCACTCACTCACTCACTCACTCACTCACTCACAAGAGATTGGCATGGGAGCTCGGTGCAAATGTAATGCAGTCACACCGAGCGCTCACAGAGGACGCCACCAGACTAGACACCCACGGCGCGTCCTGGCTCGAGAGGCGCGGGCATGCCCGAGGTGGACGTGTCTTCGTGCCCGGGGTGACGATGAGGACGAACCGAACCGGGGCGAACGCGTGATGTACCTCCTGCTGCTCAAGCCCCCCACTCGTCATCCTCCCATGTTCGTCTGTCAGTTTGTCTGTCTGTCTTCCTGCTGTCTGTTCTGTCTGTCTGTCTGTCTGTCTGTCTGTCTGTCTGTCTGTCTGTCTGTCTGTCTGTCTGTCTGTCTGTCTGCGTCTGTCTATCTGTCCATATCTCAAACAACCTTTATGCCTCATTTTTCTCATTTTATATTGCACAGCCACAGCCG
>NW_026267401.1:214569-220441 GCF_000697945.3 Frankliniella occidentalis | reverse complement strand
GCGCCTCTCGCTCGCCGAGCTCGTCCAGGACCACCTGACGGTCCTGACGGTCCTGACGGTCCTGACGGGCTGAGCGGGAGAAGGCCCCAGCCTGTCGGGCTGCCTACCCAGGCGCACCCCGCCCCCCTGGCGCCTCGGCACGGCATAGAAGTGCTCTTTCATTCTCCAAATGTCGACTTCGGCCTTCGAAATTGGAAATTCCGAACGCGCGCTGCCCGTGTTTGTTCGGTGCCGTTGCCTCTGCAATCCAGTCTAGCCCCCCCCCCCCCCCCCCCCCTTGTGCCCCCGACACACACCCGACCAGCGCTCACGAACAACAGGGGGAAGGAGACGAGGAGAGCGGCTCTGGGCAGGACGGACAAGAAGAGCGTTTAATTGCCCGCATTTCTCTCCTCCCATTAATCCCACTACACTCCTCGCGTACCGGTAGAATGCTTTCATCTATTTGCGCTTATTCTTGGGGTTCGCGTATGCACTTCTGAACTGGGTCTCTTCCTTTTGGAATGTAAGCCTTCACAAAGTCTCCCCTCTTCCCACGGATATCTCCTCTGCTCTCCCTCTCTCCTTCTCTCCCCCCCCCCCCTCTCTCTCCCTCTGTAGCAGTACTAGTACGCTACCCAGCAGGCAGGGTGTGGCGCGTTCTGTCGCAGCTTCAATCTAAGCCTCTTGCGAAGTGTATGGAGTCAACGAATTAGCAGGAATTTCGGCAGAGTAAAGTTTTAACCGGTTTGGCCCGCTATGCACGACGACTGGCGCTGGCGGACGGAATAGTATAATACATCTCAGCCCAAGTGGTTGCTGCCAGCGCCACGCCATGCCACGCCATGCCACGCCATGCCACGCCATGCCACTCCTAGCGCCAACATCCAGCACCCAGTGGGGTGGGCGCGGGGTGGGGATGATCCGCCCGTGTCTAGCAACCTGTTCAGCTCATTGTCGATACCCTACAGCGCGGACGTGCGCATCCAGCGTTGCCTTTGTGTCGCGTCCTTCTCGTCGAAATTTCCATCAATCTTCTACGTCCCCTCCAGCAGCGGTACCTTCTCGCTTCACGCTCACCCTGTTAACTGAGGAAATGTTTGTCGTGAAATTGCTACTGTTCGCAAAGCGTGATTGTTTTAACTCCCTCTCTATCACTCATCCCTTAACTGATGCCCAAATCCACCAAAATTCCGCAAAATTCCTATTCTTCTTAACATAAAATTTTGTAAAATTTGTCAGTTTGCTTGCAAGGTAAAGTTTAAGACTGTACTTGAAGTGTATTTTAATTTCCAATTCACACTCAAAACTTCCAGATTTTTAAAAATAGTATAAATAACCATTTTTAGGCTGTGGACTATTTTTCTCGCGGGGTTGATTGGTTCAAAATATCGTGTTACCTCGTTTCTACCATGGAAGAAAGAGATGGGCAGAGAGCCAGAAAGTCGTATATCCCGAGCGTATGGCTGTGAGAGGCGTGGCGGTGGGGCAGGGCGCGGCGTGGCGGCACCGCACGACAATCTCACTGATTGCCATGAGGGGCATAAGTGTTCCCGGGGGCCTTCCTCTTCGTTCTGCCGCGTGCAGGCCGCCCCACGCCACGCCACACTGCGCCTATACGCCCGCCCTAGGATCATCTAAGAGTTGTTGCCTTTTGGATCAGTCAGAAAGTACGTCCCGTCATTCGGCTGGTTACGTTACGACGAGCCCGGCATGTGCCAGCTCTGCCAGCTCTTATAGCGCCTGGTGGGTAGGCAATATTGTGCCCTCAGTGCATGCGTGTGCTGCGGGGCGGCCTACCCCGAGTCTCGCAGGCGCTAAGCTCCCCACAATGTTTGCCGAATAAATCCGAGAAAAAACGTAAGCTCTTATCTGCACAATTCCCTCGTTGCAGCTGAATGGTGTTGCTGTCACCGGCAAACTATAACGTGGATTTAAAAAATTAAAATATTAAATTGTGCTTACAAATTTTAGTCTGTATTCACTGGCACAATGTCACAATCTTGTGATTTCCTCGGTACGGAGCAACAGTGAAATCCCAACACTATTTTTTCGCAGTAAAAACCGAGCATTTTTTATCCCAAATTGAAATAGGTAGCAGACCAGTCTGAACACTTCTGAAGTTAACCAATTTTCGATAACTTAAAAAAGTCACATGATTTCCCTTTAAAATCACGAAAAGTTCCAGCAACTTATTTCAGAACAAACCATTCTTGAAGTTCAGGATTTTTTTTAACAGTGTTCACCGTGACTATCATCCACTGCTTGCGGCGTGCCCAGTATATTTGACGTACATTTCTTGGTTCTTTTAGCAGGTCGGTTCTGTTTCACTGGACCGACTGCTGGCCGGGAGAGCGTCCTCGCTGTACTGGCACGGCGCCCATCGCCCCTGCTCTGCTCTCGTGCTCTTTTTGCTGTCTCGTTTTTCCAACCGTGTTCATTCCCAACACCCTGCTATCTCCTCGGGTCCTACCCTACCAGCACGCACCATCCCTCTAACTCCAATTCTCCTACTTTCTCCAAAGTTTTTACCCTTGAAATACAAACATGGTTTGTAGACACAACTACACATGCCAAGTCTCCTGACTACAATTAGACAAGGCCAGAGGAATCTCACTCCCTTGGAGCCATAATTCTTTAGAGAATTCCACTGTTAAAGATTCCGTAGCATATTACGATAACGACTACGCGGAACGCACCGTTTTATTTTGTTACAGAGCGGGCCGAACCTCTAAAATACGAAAACACCCGTTGGGGTAAAATACGGGAGTTTCCGTACGTACTGAAGTACGGAAGGTCCAGTAAGCAGTTTTCATCGAAAGTGGCCAATGACTAGTAAAACACAGAACTCGGTGTCTTTGCGTACGGGCTTGTCCAATATTTTTAAAAGGACGGGAAGGTCTGTTCAACGCATTGAACGTCCTGTGCTGAACGGTGTTCCCGTTGTCTTGAAAAATAGTTCAAACCAGCCAAAAAATACCGGCCCAGTCCGTCAAAACTTCCGTTGTAAGTTTTTAACAGTGTCTTCGAATGGCTCAAATATGACGAGCGTAAAGGACCTCGCTTCGGTAAGACGAGAAGCAGTAATTGCCTCTCTCATTGTAGTGGCGTGCAAACGACGTACACATTGTATGAAACGTGTGTGGCAGGTAATATATACAGTATGCACGCAATGCTGTGCGAATGCAAAAGTCTCTAAGTCATACGTTGTCGCGACTGACAATTTTGCATGCCTCAAATGAGTCTGGTCTAACTCTACGCCTTCGGAACGCCGAATAATAATTTTTGCCTCGTTTGCGATCGGCTTTCGGTAACGAGCAGGACAGGTGCGAAAGCATTTAATTACACTTGTCGCTTTGCGAGTCTCGCGGCGAGCGCTCCGGAAGCTTTCTGCTTTTACGAGAGCGGGATTAAATGCTCTTACCCGTTGTCCTCCTCGCCCCCCCCCCCCTCTTTTGGGAGCCTCCGCGCTGAGCCGGCTGAGCCGGAGCCGCATCCCGTACAAAAGTGTCTGTCAAATCAGTTCGCTACCTCTTAGTTTTTTAATCTACCGTTTTAATGACCCGTTGGGTTATCCCTCGCGGTTGCAGGTTGCGGTCGTTACTGGCCCTAGTAGAACAGAACTGTCGTACGACAGTCGGACATCAGTAGAAAAAAGATACGAACTATCGGTGCGATATACGAACTGATAAATGATTCTATCGGTATACAATGTTTTTTCTTCGAAACGAAAATCGTTATCGGCCAGCTATCGTAATGGAAGCGAAAAACCAATGTTGTTGATTCGATCAGGAATCGATAAAAATACAACAGAATTGTAGATGGTTTAAATTTGATAGACCAGCGACATTCGTCTGACTAAGGAAAAGTCACCACTTTTGAATTTTCGTTATCGTCACAATAATTGGACGATAGATAAAAATCATCCGTTCGGCGTTGTGCTCGTTGGCAGCGTGTGAAAACCACCCCCTAAAGGGAACCTCAGAGGCGCGCAGTGAGGCGCTTGCACGGCCGCTGCCGGCGCGCCCGGGCCACGGCGTCAACAGGTGGCAGGCGCCCGCAAGGGGTCAGCGTGGCGCCAAGTTTAAAAGTGTCGTCGCAAGTTTACAAAACGAAATATGGAAAAGCTGTGGCAACCAACACACTCTTAATGAAAGATCAGAACTTCACGCGGAGAGTTTGATGTTAAAAAAGTTACCAGAAATCTTTTGTGAGTTTTGTTTTTTGGTAAATCACAACTCTTCTTAGTTTTCAAAAAATGATATCAACTTTAAAATTATTACGACTATACCACAACGACTTCAACCACAAACCAAACAAGTCTTACTTATTTTTTAAGTTAATAACTGCAGCATTACTGGACCACATACGCACACACACGAGTGTGTGCGGTGGAACATATGCCGTGCCGACCGCAGATGTGAGCAAATTAGGTGACAAAACCGTTATGGGACAAATGGGGTGCGTGAAATTCGACACACATCCTAATTTGTGTCCGTGAGCGTCGATTAAAACCCCCCGGCGCTGTTCCGCCCCCCCCCCCTCCGCCCCCTACTCCCTGCTGCGGCCTGCACCCAACCACCTCTATTCATCAACCCCATCGCATCCCACCCCACCCTTTTCGCGACTCGGCGGCTAATTGTCTCACCCCAAATCGACTCGTTCTCTCCGAATAAGGCGACGCGCACGGGGAACGAGGCGGTCGACGCCAACCCTCAGAGGGGTTGTGGGCGTTTGGTGTGGTGGTGCTTGTGGGGTGGGGAAGGGGCTACACTGTAAAACGCAGAGTAAGTTTTCTTGCCCGAATAGAGCGACGCATGGCTTCATCGCTCTCTTAGAGCGATGTTTGCGAAATGACTCAATACGAGTCTTCTTCGTAAACGAATATGTCGCAAAGACGACTGTAAACGAGCAATGTTCAAAGTGACTCAAAATGAGTACAGTATCATTCGTAGCCAAAAATGTCACAAAACCGACTCCAAACGAGCGATGTAGTTAATATAGCTCCCCCAGGAGTCATACGATTGGATTCACAACCTCACTCCATCTGGATCGAATTATTTGCTCACCCCGTGACTTGCAGTGTAGGGGGAGGGGTGGCGCCAGATTCATCAAGGCACGCCCCGCCGCGCCGCCCCCGGACCGACAAATTGGACCAAGACGCGCGGGCGGGGGTCAGACGGCGACCATACGCGGGGGCCACAAACAGGAACTGTGTTTTGCGAAGGTACACTGTAAGATTCCTGCAAAGCAAACTTTGCAGAACTGCGAAGTATTTAGTGTATCCTCTGTAACTACGAAGCATTTACTTTGCAATTACAAAGTGATGCTTTGCAATTGCAAAGCGATGATTTGCAGCGTGTTTCATTGCTTGACGAAGTGGCGGGAATCTCTTGGCCAATCGGAAACGTTTATGTTTTGCCCGCTCTTCCTTTTCCTCAGTCCATCGAAATACACGACTTATCCTTCTTGTCCATGTCAAAATAAAAAAAAAATGTGACTTTTTTCAGTCCAGGTATTGAAACATCGATAATACACCGGGAAGGAAATCAAAAGAATCCAAAGTTGATCTGTCAATATAAAATTATATAATTGATGTGGAAAAGTTTAAAATTCCGCCAGCGCTGGGACACATGTTGAGGAGAAAAAGGGAAGAGGGGAAGTGCGAATCCCCCGCAGTATCATACGAAACTAAAATCAATGAACTATTTAAGTGATTCCAGGCAGAGAAAGAGAGAGAGAGAGAGAGAGAGAGAGAGAGAGAAATAGTTCAAACCAGCCAAAAAATACCGGCCCAGTCCGTCAAAACTTCCGTTGTAAGTTTTTAACAGTGTCTTCGAATGGCTCAAATATGACGAGCGTAAAGGACCTCGCTTCGGTAAGACGAGAAGCA
>NW_026267401.1:213248-213969 GCF_000697945.3 Frankliniella occidentalis | reverse complement strand
CCTCTTCTCCCCCCCCCCTCCCTCCAACCTGACCGTTTCTTGCTCGCTTCCCACGTCACACCGAGTAAAGGGGAGGCAAAAATAGCGGTGCATCCCTGTCACTCGCGCCGCTCCATGACAGCACCGGACATTGAATGTTTAGGAGCCTGGCGGGGGAGGGGATTTAGAGGAGGGGAAAGGGGGTGGACAGCACGCCCACAGTGAGTTGCGGGTCTACCTTTTTACGGTGTGGCAGTGTGAACATTAAACACGTTAACTTCAATAATTCAGAAGTCGAGCGATTAATGAGTTTTTGTCCCCAAATACCGCGCCGTACGGTTTGACGCGGTCCACCTTTCAAGACAAAATTGTATAACTTTTTGGTTGTGACAGCTTGTGACCTTGTCCCTTGAAATGATGTAAACTTACAGGCCTAAACTCCCCTCTCCTATACGTTTTGTTTTTTCTTTATGAACCGGAGCCGCAGTCTTTTGTTCTGCTTTCTCCGCTTTCGGTTTGGGGAGGGCGGCGCTTACTTTATAAAACAGCTCCCGTCACTCACGCGCTTCCTTCCCACTCCTCTGTACCCTGCGACATCCCGAACGGCGCTGCGGGGGAGGGACGGCGACAGCGACGCCCAAGCGTGACGCCTCATAGCGCTATGAGCGAGGCAGCAGCAGCCGACACAGAATTGGACTGATGGATCAAAGCGAAACATATGAATTTCAAAGTTGGTTTACGG
>NW_026267401.1:209415-211920 GCF_000697945.3 Frankliniella occidentalis | reverse complement strand
CCCCCCCGCTCCCTCGCACTCTTACCTCCTTTCCTACACCGTGGCCTATCCTTCCACCAGACGAGCCATGGCCTATCTTAACTCGCACCCTCCAAAATCTCGGACCAGCAAACCTCGCCTCCGGAGCCGGAAGCAGAGCCGGCCGTAAGCTCGGCACACAGTCGCCCACCCTCTCCTCTTCGCGTGCAAACTCCAGCCCAAAGCTGCATACCACCATCATCCTACGACGGCTTTAGTCCTCACCGCCGAGCACACAAATCAAGTTGCTTTGTCCTCTGTCAAAAGAGATATTAAGTTGCTATATACCGTTGGCGACCACAGAATGCCAAATGTGCGGTTTTGGTACAGGGGGGTATCACTACTTTTCACACTACCCCCCCCCCCCCCCCCCGCCTTTTTACGAAATAGGGAAATAAGAAGGCTATTATGCAATGAGTTGGTAAGGTTTTGATTTCACTCACGGAACCTTTTGATCCCCCTCCTCAGAGGATACCCATTATTGTGAAAAATACTCGTAAGGGTTAAGGAAAAATTTTCCCTGATAAAAGTCGTAAAATTACAATTTGAAATTGTAAATTTACAAGCACTCCCTATCGGCTTGGAATTGACCGACGAGCAAGAATGAGCTGTCATAAATTTACAACTTATTTTGTAAATCAAATTTCCAACTTATTTTGTAAATCAAAATTACAACAAATGTCGTAAATTTACGAGGATACTTTTCACAGTGATGGTTTCCCCACGACGGTGCGAGCAAACCTTGGAGCGAAACCCGCTCCTCGCACGTATCCATATCGCCATCGTGGAAGCTGGCTGCGCAACCTCGAGCAGGCGGCGGCGTGGGGGCGTGGGTGGGCTGACCCTCCGAGCCCGTGTTGTCTCTGACCCTGCCCCGAGGGGCTCGCGCGCGCCGCCCCAGCACCACCGCCCGGCCCGCGACCTGGCAGCGCGCAGGCATTTGTTTGCTCCAAAGTTGTCGACACACACTGACTTCGGCCCACGCCGCGCAGGCCCCCACGCACGCGGCTCACGCTTCGCTCCCCCGGCACATCTCTCAGTGTCTCTGCCTCGCTGCTCTTTACTCCCCACCGCCCCCGCGTCGTCACCCTTTTATTCGTTTCTGTCTGCGCCATCGCTCGCTCATATGCTGTGAGCTTGTTGCTGGTGTGCAGCATGCGGGTGGGTAGCAGCAGCGGGGGTGGGTTGGGGGGCGGGCCCCGGGCGAAACGAGGCCGTCGCGGTGCTCCGCTGAAAGTGCCGCCCCGTCCCCTCCGCTTGAAGGCAAACTCTTTGAGCGCCGCGCTGTCCCTATCTCACGTCAGGGGTGCTAGCTGCACGTGCTTTGGATTTTGTTTCGTGTAAATCCCATCCCCGCCGCAGATCCCCCCCCCCACTAGGGATTTGCAGGAAAAAGATTTCATTTTTGAAAACTTGAATTTTTCCTTAAAATTTAAATCTCTACTAAATGCGCTCTCATTCTCATCCGCACTCTCTCCGTTACTGAAAAAATCATGATTTTTTGCCACACTTTATCTTTTTTTTCTGCCAATAAGTTCTTTTCACAGTACTTTGACAATAATCATACATTATTTTAGTATGTATTGAACGGAATGACTGGCAGAAACCCCAGGACAGGTCTGAGAGTGTACGTGTACAAATGTCGGAAATCGGAATCATTTTGAAAAATTGAGGGGTTGTGCATGGTGAGCCTTAATATTTCCATTGTGTGTTTCAGGGCGGGTGACAGGTCGTGGCCGCCCCTGCTGCCGGGCCCACGCCTGGAGCGCCTCCCCGAGGGCCAGGGCCCCAGGCACAGCCGCCCCGGCGCGGGGGGCGCTAGGGGCGCTAGGGGCGCAGGGGGTGCTGGTCGACCAGGAGCAGCACTCAGGCGGGGATGGTCTCTCGGGTGAGTGAGGCCGCTTGTACCGGATCTTAATTTATTAGGAAAGCCAACACCGCACTCCCCCATTTTTTGCACATGACCTCCCTCTCCGACCCGACCACCCCTCCACTAAGTCGAAAAAAAGCGGGAGTTTTGGGAGGCTCAGTGGGAGAGAGAGCTGAGGTTATTTTCTTTTCATTTTGGATGTATTATTTGTAAACGTCGTTTTATTAATTTGAGGCGTTATAACGTTATGTACTAAATTACATGTGACTTCTCAACAAAAGAGTGTGAGACATACACGTGGCATCTAGTATCATGTAGAGATTTTTAAAAAAGTACCAAACACCAAAGCGCGTGCCTGTCACAGTGTCACAGTGATGAGACTCAGGTGGAAAAAAAATATTGATTCACGAACGACCTAAAAAAACAAGACTTATCACGAATCGCGAAATAAGCAGCAGGTCCTTGTTTTCCTTCGCGAGGCACTTGCTGGGGGGCAGTCCGAACTACTTACGCCTCACCAGTGTTTGCAGGGCCGTCCACTCACTTGCGACCCACTTAGAACCCCCTCCTCAGGTCTCTCTCTCTCTCTCTCTCTCTCTCTCTCTCTCTCTCTCTCT
>NW_026267401.1:202354-204654 GCF_000697945.3 Frankliniella occidentalis | reverse complement strand
GCTGGAGGCGGACCCGGGGCTGCTGGCCGGCAACCTCCCCGCCGGTCCCGCCCCCGCCTGCGCCGCGCTGCCCGGCGCCGCCCAGGAGCAGTGGGAGGGCTACTACGCGCCCGGGGTTCTGGAGAACACCACGGACCCCACACAGGTGGGTCTACCCTCCCCCTCTCTCTTTCCCTCCCTCTCCCTCTCTCTCCCGCTCACACACAAATGCGATGCTCCGACAGTTCCGCCGCCTCCTCCTGGGCCGCTTCATGGCGTTTCACCCGGTGCGCTCCTGGATGGAGGTGGGGCCCTTCACGCCCGCCGACCTGGAGGTCGTCCACAACCACTGGCTGGGCTTCCCGCCGCACAGCCCGACCGTGCACTACGTCCTGGCCGCAGCCTACACCGTCATCATGACCCTGGGCGTGTTCGGCAACCTGCTCGTCCTCTACATGTTCTGCAGGTCAGTACTTTAGTGGTGTTCTCGGGCTGCCCTGTCTGCGCCGTCTATGAACAACGTATTAGAACGATTTTGTTTCCACAAAAGATTTCGTTTCGAAGCTTAAAATTTTATTGTTAAGAAATGAAGGGACAGTTTCGACTGTATCGTCACCACTTAAAGAACTTTGGTGAAACATTCTCACAAATAATTTGTCCATTTTTCCCATAAAGGGTGGAAACAACTGTTCCATTTCATAACTTTTAGTATGTAAGCTAGCCATGCCGAAACAGTTCCACCAATATTTGTAATCCGTACCCCCAATAACTCCATGCGCTATACCTGTGTGGCGCGGTCCAATAGCATATTATCCCGGCCCGGTGCTTTGAAGCCGCTGCTGTAAGGCCCCAGCTGTAGTAGTCGTGTGTGTACACCGCTCCTTTTTGGCCTGATATGGAAACGCGCCCAGTTTACCGCCGTGCATGTGTACAGTAGAGGTACGGCTTGTTTTTGTGGACTTGATGGGAGCCAGCGGGGAAAAGGGGGAAAGGGGGCGGGGGGTGTTGACTGCCGCCTCTGGTTTGAGTTTCGCGACCGGATGACGGCGCTGGGCCGCCCCTGGCGAGCGACCCTGACCCTGCACTGGGAAAACAAAGGTAGGGCTGCTTCTATATAGGCGCCAAAGTCATTAGCACCCCTGTACCGGCACTAACATTCACTAAAACGCCGCAAACGTGCGAAATTTTAGTACCTTTGGACACTCTTGTGTTTGAATAAAGGCGCTAAAATTGAATACCTTTGGGCAGGGCACTGTCCTGCCTTTGTCTCTCCCAGTGTGCGGAACTTCCCCTGCTTGAAGTCTAGGGCTCGTAAAAGAAACATAAGAAGGGGGTTGGCAAAAATTGGCAAAAAAATATATAGGTTTCTAAAGTCATTTTTTCCCACAGAAATACTCACAGATTCCATGGTTATTTCCAAAACAAATAGTAGAGGCCTAGAAATTTTGCAAACTCCTGACTCTTTCAAAACAAGGCCCCAAAGAGCGGCAGCGGCGCGCAGACCCGTTCGCTCTCGTTCGCCCTGTCTGAACCCACCACTACGGTCAGGAAGCCCCTAGGGAAGTGCGGGGAGATTTATCCCAATCTCCAATATGCGACATTTCTATGCAGAAGTTATGCCTCATCATCAGCACTTCTTGCCGCTCGCTCGCTGTGAGGGTGCTGTCATGACGCGATCTGCTGACAGGGGCCTGGAGCGCGAGTCCCTGGAGTTCAGGAGGCCGCTCTAGCGAGGCCTGGAGCGAGAGGGTCCATGGAGGGAAACAGTGTTGATCCAGGCAGCCCCAACCAACCTCGCGCCGCCTGCCGGCCGGTCCGGGCGCGGCCGGCGGCACAGGAGGGCGAGCGCACGGCCCAGTCCCGGGGCGGTTGGAGGGACGGGGAGAGGAGGGGGGGTCAAAGGGACGGTCGCCTTATCCTCACAATTAGACGACGTCCCGTCCAGCACGCCCCCGCCAGGCAGCGGGTGGGCCGGGCCTCACCGCATCAGCTACTCCGCCGTTATTACTTCCGGATTTGAAAAGCCCTCCTCTCTAGCAGGACCACAGCACAGCAAGCACACCCAAACAACCCCACCCAACCCAGCTACACTCTAAAAATACGGCCCCTGGGCCCGCTTTGCATGCCAAACTTTAGCTTATTAAGACACCGAAATTGACACGGTGACAAGGTCGCAAATATTTATTGGCATTCAGAAAGGAATCCTAATATTTATGTTCACATTTCTGTTGTGGCAGGTGTGAAAGGTCATCAACATCAACAATGATCATTAACGGTTTTTAATGTCTTCGGCAGAAGATTCCGATACATTGCATAGTATA
>NW_026267401.1:199546-202134 GCF_000697945.3 Frankliniella occidentalis | reverse complement strand
TCTCTCTCTCTCTCTCTCTCTCTCTCTCTCTCTCTCTCTCTCTCTCTCTCTCCCTCTCCCTCCAAGCACCATTCAACGACACTCCCAGCTGTGGCTGCCTCCATTCCATTCAGACGCGGATCCATTAGGCCCGCCGTGGTGTGGCCAGAAAAAGAAAGAGAGAGAGACGTTTGTATATCCTGCGCCTGCGTCTTTAAAAATGCTAACGTTGAACAATCAAACGTCGTGGTGAGGGTGTAATGTGGACGAAATGGTCTCACAACGTTTTTTTTACAGCTCCATACAGGGTGGTCCACAGACCCATCCTTCATTTTGTTTATACACTGTACCGGATGCAGGCGTGTGGCCGGGTTTGTATGTTTGCATGGGGCCCTAAGGCACCGCGGTGAACGAGGGTAGGCAAGCGCTGTCCGCACGTCTTCATGCGGTACAATCTAGAAGCAAAATAAAGGAAGGGGTCTTGTGGACCACCCTGTATAACTGCTTATGGTGGCCGTTTTTCCCCTCGCGAATATATAGGCAGCCCGCGCACTCCTGGATCCGGACTAGAGTAGTGTACCTATTTACTCCAACGGGACAAAACGGGCCACCGTATTATAAAATAGTACGAGGAAACCCCGGGGCCAGGCTTTGTTGCTACCATCATGACGCTTAGAGATCGTCCCGCGCGCCTAAGCGGGTGACTCCACGCCACTCCACTCAATGCCACGCCACGCCACGCCACGCCACGCCACGCCACCCGCTCCCCACTCCTCGGGCACGACACGCCAGAAGCCCATACTCGCCACCCTATTTCAAGAATGAAATAATCCGCGGCCCGCCATGTAACTTATGCAATGAAAAGCCGCTTCGGTGTGCCCTGCGCCGTTATGTAACTGCCCCCCGCTCCCCAGCTGTGCCGTCGTGTTACCCCTTTTCCCTCGCGTCCTTTCTCTCTGCCCTTGCCTCGCCCATTAGCTACTGGAGCCACCCTGTGGGCCTCTTACAACGACCGTACCATGAGTTGCGTTTTCTTTCTGTGTTTAACAACAGCTGTGATTTCTGAAAAGACACACAAGAAGCAAAAAAATATAGCACACTCTGAAAATCGGTTTTGTGGTTGGCATAACAATTTCGGTAAGTGTTTTTGTCTCCTGCGACTGCTCGCGGCTGGACGTTAACACCTCTCCACGGCGATATATATACATTTGTTCATCTCTCTAAAAGCCCCCGCGCGGCCCGCTGGCGAAAGCGTTCACCGCATCACGCGTCCCTTTGTAAGGCAGACCCCCCCTGGTCCCCCACCCACTTCGATGGGGCCACGCAAAGCCGCGCCGCTCTACGCCACGCTAAGCCAAGCCACGCCACGCCACGCCACCGCGCCACGCAAAGCCACGCCACGCTGTCCGAATCGCGACGAAGTTTATGGCATTTCCGTGAAAGCGCTGTGAGGGGTTCAAGCGTTACGGCGCGGGTGATCTAGTGCCGCCACCCCGTTGGCCCCACTCACGACGGATTTTATGTAAGAAATAAAAAGAATCTGGACGAAATAGCTTCATAAAAAAACTGTTATTGACAAACAAAGTTTTTGTTTTTTTTCCCCACATATTTTACGCATACTCATTAAAACAACCGCTCTGACAAATTATCTGCTAGTTGTGCACTTAAAGTTTGTTCAACCATGGTAGCACTTAGACGTTCATTCGGTTACTGTCTCTTTTTTTATGATACCTTAAATACTTTCACTAAATATAAAGAATACATCCATAAGTAACTTTTTCAAGCGTTCAACGCCTCCCCGCGGAGCTCGGCGCGGAGCTGGGCTCATGGAGCGCCCGAGAGTTAGGCAACCGAGAGACACGCGTGCGCGCCGGTCTGCCTACCCGGGGATCCACAGGCGGCCCGCGCCGGACGCGTCTCGGCTCGGCAGCGCGGCGCGGGCCGCAGCGTCAGGGGTTTGTGCGAGGTGAGGGTGGGGGGATGGGTCCGGACTGCCCCCCCCCCCTTCATCAAGCCTCAAGATCTTGTTTACAACCCCGGGGCGGCGGTTGCTGTGCTGCTGTGCTGCACTTATAAGGTGGCGTGGCGCTTGCGCCGCCGGAGTCGTGCGGTGCGGCGGTGGGAGGCTGCGCGGGAGGAGAGGAGGAGCAGGATCATGGAGATGAAGGGGATCGCGCCGAAGCGCAGCAAAGTATACGGCCAAACTTTGTCGCAGACGACGCGGTGCGGGTTTGCGGCAGCCGGGCGTGGTGTGGCGTGGCGGGGGATGGGGCATGGGATGGAAGGAGGAGGAGGCGCTAGGGGCGCATGGACCACCAAGACCAGAGAATGTATCCATCTCTGCTGCGGGTGGTATGTGTGGCCGACATAGTCGACAGTGTAAACTAACAGAATTAAAAAACAGCGATGAGGTTGGGCCCGCTGCGGGCGCGGCATGGAGAGGGCAGCAGTGCCCTTCCCTTATCATCATCCTTATCAACGACATTGTTGGCGGGTGTTGCAGCCCGTCCCGGGCGGCTGAACTCACGCGTGTAACTCTCCCTCCTCCTCCTGCTGCTGCTCCTCCTCCCGCCGGGCTGCAGCCGATGGGGTACCCCCTCCCCCCCCCC
>NW_026267401.1:196474-199014 GCF_000697945.3 Frankliniella occidentalis | reverse complement strand
GGGGCGGGGCGTGGCGTGGCGTTGCGTGGCGTGGCGTGGCGTGGCGTGGCGTGGCGGGGCGTGGCGTGGCGAGGTGGGGCGAGCTTGCGCAGTGATAAGGACGAGCAGCCGCGGCACGTACCGGGCGAGGCGCTGTCCAGGTACCCTCCCGCCGAGGTACTGGGGCGATGTGTGGTTTCGCTAAACCCAACCTAAAATACAGGGAGCGTGGGCATACTACACTGTAATTTTGGGCTGTCCCAAAGGCCTTTAAAGGGTATGCCATATGCCATAGGATCCAGAGCGACACTCTTTGGCTTATAGATTCTCGACACCTCCAGCCACTAGCTCAGGTGCCTGGCTGGGAACGCCTCTGTACTGCACCCATTCAGCAGCAGGGTACTGCCCTTTGTGTGCACCTCTGCCCACTGGTCTATGCTTGCTGGACATCCATCCTCTCTAGACAGTCTGAAGTGCCACCGTAGAAAACGACTATGTGGCGTCTGGGAGGGCTTTAAGAGAAGTGGCCAATACTCTATCAGAAAACCTTCTAAATACCTCTGCTGTCACATGTGGGAGTAGTAATGGGCAAAGGATGTGCCACAGTTTGCAACACGTGCCTCGCCTCACCCCGCCACACGCTGCCGCACCCGCCCCGCCCCGCCCCGCCCGACACCGACACACTCGCTAGTCACAATGTCCAGCAAGAACAGCAATTGCTGAGAGAGACGATACCACGTGGGCTGCCCTAGTGGGCCAATTGCAGAGGTGAGCACATGCTCCACAACCATGAACACCCTCTCTCTGTCTCTGTCTGTCTGTCTGTCGATCTGTCTTTCTGTCTGTCTGTCTGTCTGTCTGCCTCTTCTCTCTCTCTCTCTCTCTCTCTCTCTCTCTCTCTCTCTCTCTCTCTATCACACGCACTCACACTCACTCAGATCCACACGGCACACACACTCTCTCACTCACTCACTCGGCACAACACGTAGCTTTTATGCGGCCCACGCAGTGGGCGTAAGCATACCGTCCAACTTTACGGACGTGCCGTTCCAAGCGCTGCTGGAAATGGCGTCGAAATTGCTTCGGCGAGGATGGTAGGCGGCGCGTCTGGCTGCGCGCGCCGGCCCGCCACCCGATGGGGGTGAATCGAGCCGTTATTTGCCGTGTCCGAAGTCCGAAGGGGAGAGGTAACTTTTTCCAGCCTCCTCATCATATCGTAATAATGATGCCCCGAGGCTTTCCACTCTACCGGGTGATGGCAAGAGGCAAGAGTGTGAGGGACCTACAGAGAGAGAGAGAGAGAAACACGGAAAGAGGTGGTGACACCGGAAATATGCCCAAAAAATCAGTTCCCAGGCATTGAAACTGCCAAAGGCCTTTGGCACCTTTGGGGCTCTTAAACGCATTTACAAGGCACTACACTCAAAATTTACTTTTTACCCTTGCTGGAGGTGCAACGGTTATCCTTTTTTCCGGCGGTGACAGATGTACGACAGAGTGAGAGAGAGGGAGAGAGACTGGGGGGAAGAGAAATTTTATTGAGGTCTACATTATAGGACTAGAAGTCCCGAGAGGGGGAGGGAGAAACAGACAGATAGATGGGGAGAGGGAGGAGGAGGAGGCTTAGGCTGTAAGGGCGAGCGGGACTTGGAAGAGACCAGTAAACTTCTTTGCCCTTGCGCCCATCGCACAGTGGTCTGAAATCGCCGATTTCGCGACATAAATCGTAGCACCTGTACTGAAGAGCTCACACAAAAGTCAAGGTGGTTACTAGGGGTTTTCGAGGGTGCTGTATCCATTTTTGTTAATATTTTTGATCTTCAAGAGGCGGAACCTGTACAAAAAAAAGGGGGGAAAGTCAAAAATCGTTCAAAGTCGGTGAAATTTGGGTTTTAGGGGTTTTTGAGGTTGCTCTTTCCAGTTCTGCAAGAAATTTTTATGTACAAGGGGCGGAACCAGTACAAAAAAAGGGCAGGAAAAACAAAAATCGTTCAAAGTCGGTGATATTTGGGTGTTGAGGGGTTTTCGAGGTCGCTCTTCCCACTTCTGCAAGAAATTTTGATGTGCAAGGGGCGAAACCAGAACAAAAAAGGGGGGGGGGCTCAAAAATCGTTCAAATTTTGTGATATTTGGTTTACAGGGGTTTTCGAGGGTGCTCTTCCCAATTCTGCATGCAGATCGTGGTCGGACTGTTAAAAAGGTGTCCGTCACCGTCCAAGTATCTCTTTCCGGGGACGCGGACGGGCAGCCCGCAGGCCGCGGACTCGGGTGCAGCACGTCGCCGTCAAGCTCAACCGGGTGGTTCGTGAGTCCTGCGCCAGGCCCGTTGCTTGGTAGGACGCCGCCGAAGTCACCGTCTTAGTATCTCTTTCCGGGGACGCGGACGGACAGCCGGCAGGCCGTGGACTCGGGTGCAGCACGTCGCCGTCAAGCTCACCCGGGTGGTTCGTGCGTCCTGCGCCAGGCCCGTTGCTTAGTAGGACACCGCCCGAGGGGTGCCTAACTCCATAAAAATGTGTACACCGGATTACCAGATTGTAAAGATTACCAATGATTACCAA
>NW_026267401.1:192414-196090 GCF_000697945.3 Frankliniella occidentalis | reverse complement strand
CGTCTTAGTATCACTTTCCGGGGACGCGGACGGACAGCCGGCAGGCCGTGGACTCGGGTGCAGCACGTCGCCGACAAGCTCACCCGGGTGGTGCGAACTAATTCTCACACACACCCACGGCGTGGAACCTTGGGTTATAACGCACGAGCGGGGAACGACAAGCTGTTGCCTGCTCGGAGCCCTTGGCTCAGCGCGGCTCGCCCCGGCACAGCAGCGACCTCTCCGGACGAGTGCGGAACCGTTTGGAAGGCTGACTTTGAACTCATTTTTACGGCAAAAAGGGAAAAAAAGGGAAAATGTGCCGGTTGTCCCATAAACTTTAACTCTTTGACAGTCTAAAACCGTTGTCCGAATTACGGGCGAATGCGGGCGTTTTTTTAAAACTCAAATCAAAAATAGGCATTTTCGTGCATTTGTCAGCCGATGCACGCACATCTTTAATTGATCATAAAACACACATTTTTTGGAGTAGGGGGGCGTCCGACCCACCAAAATGAAGCGGAAAGTCTGATCTTTAAATCGGTATAAGAGTTTGCCTTGTGTGATCAGAAACCTTTTGTTAAATCGTGGTTAACGTCGATAGATGACTCAGAGGAGAGCCAGCCGCGAGCAGCGGAGTGAAAATAGTCCCAGTTTGAGTGGTTATATCTTTTAAGTAGGGACGAGTAGGCCCAAAACGAGCTTTAAACATGGTACAGTGGTCCTTTAGGAATAAAAGGGTGATATTGGTAACACTCTAAACGCTATTTGGATTTTCGATTTATGTCGTGCTGCCAGACCACTGTGCATCGTCCGCATTGGTTTGGTCGCGTGGGACAGGCTTGCCTTTTTTTCCCCTTTTTTTGACCGGAATTTTTCTGTGGAAAGTAGTACCGTGGGGGGTTGGGTTGGAGGTACATGGCATGGGGCGAGGGCGAGCTGGCCTGACAAACAACGCCAGCTCACCCGCGCGGCAACACATACTACCCCCTCTCCCTCCTGCTCAGCTTGCCTGCCCCCGTTCATGCCCCCCTCCCCTCCTCTCCTATACTCCCCGCGCAGTAGTAGTTCTGCTCGGGTCGTCTTGGGCGTCCTCCTAAACCCGTCGGGGTATAACGTCAGGCCGGCCCTCGGCTCGGGGATCCCCTTTGTTTTTGTTGCAGCAACGTCACTGACGCCAGGGCCTAGCAGCGGCGAGGCCAGCCCACCCGGACGCGCGCCTGCACAGTAGTACAGAAAAGAATGGGGTCCGTCGTAGCGCGCCCGCATTGAAGAACGGCACATGCCAGCTGCCGGTATGGTTCGTTCACTAAATGTAGACACCTCGGCAAGCCAGCCCCTATCGTGAGTCCAATGAAGCCCTATTGTACTCACCATAGGGACAGGCCTTATTGGGCTGTCTGGAGGCATTTACTTAATGAACTATATAGACGGAAATGTAATTTCTGTGTGGGGAACGTGAGTGTTTTCTTCAGCGATTCCACTCCCTTTTCTCGCCGATGAGCCTGCTGCGCCTGCTGTGCCCTTTGGCCAATGTGCCTTATGAAGTGAGGCCAGACCTGCTCGGCACGGGGTCCCCGCGCGGCCGCGGCCCCCCGGGGGGAATGTGTGCTCTTTACTCTTGGGTCTGCTCCAGTGGGTCCCGCCATGGGTCCCGACTGGGCCCGTCCAGCCCCAGCCCACAGCACCGCTCTTCCGTCTTTGCCTCTTTCCGTCTCCCGCCCAAGCACGCTCCCTTCGGATATGTCATTGTCCGCCCGGGCGGGGAATCTTTCGTTTCGAAGGCCCACCCACCCCTCTACCTTTCTTTCTCTTTCTCTCACTCACTCACTCCTTTACAAGGGCATTATGGTTTATGGGCAAAATTTCACAGCTCGAATGGTGCGACTCCCAACTTTATTTATTGTTTTTTTTTCATTGGTCCGCACAATGCGTCCATTCCCAACTTCATGTTCTCAACCCCTGCCCGAGCCAGCCCGGGGGGCGCACTGAAGTGCTGACAGGAAGGCCGACCCCCGCCGCACGGCCGGCCGCTCCCGGAACTGGAGCCTCGAGGACTGACGACTACAACAATATGTTAATTGCCTAGCTAGCTGGTTGGTTTGTTCTGGCCCTGCTTCCCATGCCCGGTTTCCGCCCTGCCCCCGACCATGGCTCCGGTCGTCCTGCCCCTCGTGAACGATTTCAGCCTGCAATACCGTGACACCATTCATCGACGTCGTACTACGGCAATGAAAACGACAATATAAAGGTTGGGTAATTTTATCGTCAATGTCAGCGTACGAATGTACCCCAAGTATATAGTTTATTGGCACCATTAAAAGATCTTTTCTGGCTTGTTCGTTCCAGCGGGTGATTGTTCTAGTGAGAACAAACAGGCGGATCTGAGGTCTGTCTTGACGCCCTACCCTACCCTCGTTTTGCTTTCTAACGTGTAGGTCGTTAGGCCCGTGGAGGAGAAGAAAGGTCAGGAGGGAGGGTCCGCGCCAGCCACACCCCCTGCTGCGCGGCTCGAGTTCAGTTCGGAGTTGGCCGAGTCTCTATCCACCTATGTCCATCAAGCCCCCCCTGTTACACTCTGGGTAAAGTTCTGCTGAAAGGGGAGAGATTAGACTAGCCCTCGCGTCGCCCCGTCGTCCGTCCTATAGCGCTCCTCTGTCGTTAGTTTGTCGCCAGCGTCCGGTGACGTCCCTCTATGGCGGACCGGACAAAGGACGCGAGAGAGGGTCGTCAAATTCGATGCCGCAACTTCTGATCGAGTCCGAGGGGAACGCATCGGGTTGACGGGTGGGCGAGCAGAGTGTCACTGGTGTGTAAAAAAGTCGCCGCGCTGCATTTAGTTGTCCGAGCGAATGGTATCGCAAACGAATTATTAGCTACTTGCCTAATTTTCTTGTCTGTCCCCCAGTTAGCTAACTCGTAATCTCTCTGGAAACCCAAGTGTGTACTTGAACACACAATATTCTGCATACCTACATGTATGCAGAATATTGTGTGTACTTGGCAAGTGCACAGAATATTGTGTGTACTTGGTCAAGTACACAGAATATTGTGTGTACTTGGTCAAGTACACACTAAGTCTCCTGCATAAATGTATGGAGGTTTTAGTGTGTACTTGACCAAGTACACACAATATTCTGTGTACTTGACCAAGTACACACAATATTCTGTGTACTTGCCAAGTACACAGAATATTCTGCATACATGTGAGGTATGCAGAATATTGTGTGTTCAAGTACACACTTGGGTTTCCAGAGCTCGCACACCTCTAATGCTAAGTTGGAGCAACTAATTTATTTTTTTCCGTGTTCCAAATTTTCCACCCAAAATTTCTAGATGTTCCGAAAATGTTCCAGACATTACATGAACGTCAAAAATGTGAGTGGTCGACCCCTCGCTGTCAGCCCTTCCCAGTTCTCCTGTAGCGCGAAGTAGACTGGCATTAACCTGATTCCTGAATAAAGTCGGCAAAAAAACACGCCCGCCAGCCCGCCAGTCCCCCAGCCACACACTCAAGGGCCCGCTAGAGAATGAAGAGGGGGACGAACTTGGCTCTCAGGTAGAGACAATCTTGGGGACTGTCTAAAAACATATTTCGCTACGATTGCCTTCGCGCTCCTTCCTATTATAAAGTCGTGTAATACAGTTATTACATTGCTTTGCCACTTTGCCCCCCTCCCCCGTCTCTCACCCCCAC
>NW_026267401.1:189410-192364 GCF_000697945.3 Frankliniella occidentalis | reverse complement strand
CTCTCTCTCTCTCTCTCTCCCCGGCCTATCACCCGGCCCAGCAGCTCGGGGCCGGGCCGACACTGTCAGCTATTGACTGATGGCGATGCTGCTCAAAGTTGCGGCTCACACGAGATGGCGGTGGATGGACCGCATCGAACGCCCCGCGGCCCCCTCGAACTCCTCGAGGAGAGAAAACAGAGATTCCGCTTCGACGCCGACCACAAAGCTGAGCGCGGATTCCGTGAGCAGCCGACTGATTCCGAAGAACCATCTCCTATACCTTCCGTATAGCTCCGTCCTTGCCGCACTCATTGAGCAGCGCCCCTTGAGGTCTCTTCGGAATCAGTCTGCAGGTGGAGCGACACAACTCGCCCGCAGGAGAGTGGGAGGAGAGACAGAGACAGACAGAGAGAGGGGGGAGGGGGGAGAGAGAGACAAAGAGAGGGAGACAGAGAGAGAGACAGACAGACAGAGAGAGACAGAGAGAGACCGACAACAAGCTCTTTCCGCCTCACACTTTACTCTGCCCTTCGCTGCCGAGGGACAAAAGTTTGCAAAGAGAGAGAAAAAAAAAGGAGAGAAGGGTCATCAATATCCCACATAGCCTTCCTCTCTGTCATGAACTAATCGCGGCCCTGAGCCCTGAGAGAGTAAAATCAGTTTGGTCCAATGACGCACTGTCTCGTGGCGCGGCGTGGCGTGGTGTGGCGCGGCGTGGCTTGGTGCGGCGGTGGTAGAGTGGCTCGGTATCAGGAAACGACAGCGACAGACTCTGCTCGCTCGACGAGGGCCGATTGACACCGCGTCTGGCCGGTCGCTGTGAAATGTGGTGGGACGCGCCAGTTACAGTAAGGCGAGGGCGTCGAAGGAGTGGAGGCGGGACGGGAATTTGCAAACGTTTATCCATCCCGGCCCTGAAACATACCAGACGCGTGCGGGCGGCGGGTTTGCCTATCCTCGCTGCGCACGGCTCCTTACGGCCCCGTGCGAGTTAGGCAACCCACCCGCACCCGTGCATGCGGTACAGTACAACAACCACGAAAGTGCGCGGCGTGAATCAGCCACCTGGTATTTTAAAAGCTCCCCTATGACTGAGTGAAGAGAAAACGTGAAAAAAAGTGTCATGTATTCTTTCACCAAGTATGTCATTATGGAGAACCCGTAGCGGCGCGTGCGGCCCGCGCGTTGACGAGGAGAAGACGCGCTTTGACTCCCCCTTTTCATCAATCCAGACCAATTCATCACCATCATCGTCTACCCCCGGTCCTTTGCCGTTACACCGGCCTGGCTGCGAGCGCGCGGACCAAGATTATTACAAATATCATTATGCCGTCCTCCCACTCCCCCAGGCCCAAGCCCCGCCTCCGCGGGGCACACTTACTTGCCTTGACGGTAGCCCTAGCCTTATAAATAAATCGAATCCAATTTGCCCCGTGTCTTCGCGTTGGTCACGCCCGCCCCCTACCGCCCCTCCCGCCTACGCCCCCCGCCGCACCATCCGCCCCCGCGCCCCCATTCCGCCTCGTATATGCTGATGCTAGTCGCGCACCCCCGTTCAGGAAAAATAGCGGAATAGCCCGGGGGGGGGGAGGGTGTGGCAGGGGCGGGTGAGGAGAGGGGGAGGAGAACGAGAGGGGGAGGGGGAGAAGGGGAGGAGGACGAGACGGGGAGGAGGGGAAGGGGAGGAGGAGGAAAGGGGGAGGAGGACGAGAGGGGGAGGAGGACGAGAGGGGGAGGAGGACGAGAGGGGGAGGAGGACGAGAGGGGGAGGAGGACGAGAGGGGGGAGAGGGGGTGCCCGACAGTAAAACACGAGCCGCTGTCTGTGGGAAATGTGTCACCAGTGAGGCGAGGAGCGGGGGATAAGGAAGAGTCTCGAATAGCTTATTTCCATGCTGCTGCTGCCGCCGCTGCTGCTGCTGCTGCTGCTGCTGCGCCAGGGCAGGGGTTGGTCGGCGGCTCCATTCACATCACGATGTGTGTCGTATACCACATACCTCAGGTCGGGCGCGGGGCAGGGCAGGGCTGGGCGAGGCGGGGTACGGGACGGCGCGGGCGCCAACCCGCCGGCCGGGCGGCTACTGGCCTACTGCTCCACTCGTAAACCTCCGAAAAAAAAAATTGAGGACAACGCATATCAAGTTCGGCTTAAGGTCATTCAGAGGCAGGTCTTCACCCTCCTTTTACGGCAAAGCACTTTCGTCCCGAAACTTGTGAGCGATACAACGCCACGCTACTTCATTGGAGTGTCTTCCCATCCCATATGAAGAAGTGTTCAACGGAGCAGTTGCGCACTTGCAAGTGTTCGCAGTCCGTGGAAAGCCAAAACTGTAAAATTAAACAATTAGAGCAGACTTTACTCATTTGGAACCATAACATGCACCCCGCTTTCTCCGTTTCTCCGTTTTTGCCCGAGCGAGAAGGCGTGGTCTATCGAAGACTCCCAGCAGCACCCGCCGCCGGCCGCCGCCACCCCGTCGGCATACGTTCCAGATCTTGGTTCATTCATTACGGCCCGACCCACCCGGGGGGCAAACTTTCCGTATTGTTTCAAGTTTACAAGTAGAGCCCCTTCCGCCGCGTTTCTCGGCGCGGCGCTGCGGGGCGCTGCGTCGCCATCTCTCCTCATTCGGGATTCTGCAGAAAGTCGTCGTCACTGATCGCGATAAAAACTATGGCAGGTTATTTGCAAAAACTTTTGGCTGAGCTGGGGAAGGGTGGGGGGAGGATCTATGCAGCCGACGACGCGAGCCTTGACCTAATCTCCGGTCCAGCACCGGCGGCGGTGCGGCGGCTGGGGGGACTGCCAGGGAGGCTGTATGAGAGGGATGGGCCGAGTGAGTGTGAGTGACAGCGAGGCCAGTACGGCAGATCTGCGACCGTCCCGCTCACACCCACACACGGCAGTCCCCGCAATCAGGAGGCGTGTTGGGATAGGAAAAGGGACCTCCCCCTCTCCCCTCTCCCCCCCCC
>NW_026267401.1:184369-188755 GCF_000697945.3 Frankliniella occidentalis | reverse complement strand
CCCCTGCCCCCCCTGTTTGTCTCTGTCTGTCTGTCTGTCTGTCTGTCTGTCTGTCTGTCTGTCTTTACTATTTGAGCCGAGTCCCTGCCGATCTTAGGGTAGGCCAGGATTATCCACACTTCTTATAGGATCACATCTTCAAGTCCTGACTCCATGGAACTAACAGTCTCTCTTTCTACGATTTTGTCCCTGTTCCAGTTCCAAACTGAACCTTGAGGTTTACAAACTTTTAATACATTAGAACATATACATAATTTAATTTAAAAAACACATTTCTCCCTCTCTCTCTGCCTTTCTTCCTCCTCCACGCTATGTTCTGCTGCGGCACGGACAAACAATGAAACGTGCTGTGGCATTCATCTCGTGACGAAAATGTAATTTCCTTCGAAGCCAAAAGTGGTACAAAGTCAGTGTCAGAAACCCTCCCTTCCCCCGTTCCCTCTCGCTTAGAACTATTACTACCAAAGACTTTACCACACTCACACACTCACCCCTACACACAACTCATATGTGACACGACTCCTGCAGACAAAACTCACCCCATCCCCCCTCCCTTCAACCCTGAAACGTTGTCTTCCGTAAACACTTGACTTGGGAGGTTCGGGCCATACGGATGTACTATTATTATTATCTCTTAATGCAAACAAACAGTGAGGCCGAATTCTCATTAGCGAACAGCTCACAGCACACTGCAGAAATCTTTACCTCATTTCCTACCGACCCCCACTCTCTTTCCGTCCCCCACCCTCGACATAAGTACGCGACGCGCACTGGGACGTCTCTGGAAGTCCTCAACTGCACGACCTATTCTCATCATCTCCCTCTTGTGTTTTTTTATATTGCTTTGTTTTCCTTTGAGAATCGCCTCGCGCTCCTTCCTTATTTTTCGATGCGAATAAAGTCACCAGCCCTACCCACTTCCTCGTGAGAGCCTTCACAGACCTCTCGTTGCCTCCCCCCACCTCGCTACCTTCGCCCCCCTCTCCCTCAAGTTCTCGGCTCTTCACTCTTATTTCAGCTTAAACTGTTAAAACAAGTTAGAACTTCACGAAGAACTCGTTGTGAAAAAAGTTGCCAGAACTCTTTGTGAAATCACAACTCTTCTTCATTTTCAAAAATTGATAACTTCAGAAATTATTACGATCGGTTCACAACTATTTCCAAGTAAGATAGCAAAATGCACTATTTTTGTCTACAACTGTTGTAATTTCACAGTTGCTTCGTTTCGTGAAAATGTTGGGAAATCACAAAATGTTCTCAAAAGTGTACAGCTCCAGGCTAGTCGGGGCGAGGTGCGAGACGAGGTGCTCTGCAGAGCCTATTCCTCATTCCCGATCCCATTGTTTCAGCCTGTACTCGGGACGGCTTACGGTGCGACCTGACCCTCCTCCCCAACCCCTGTCTGTCTGTCAGTCGGTGAGACAGTCTGTCTGTCTGTATGTATGTATGTCTGTCTGTCTGTCTGTTAGTCAGTGAGACGGTCTATCTGTTTGTCAGTGAGACAGTCAATAGACAGTCTGTCAGTCAGTGAGTCTGTTTGTCTGTCTCTCTGTCTGTCTACACATCACAGGGGCTTCGTTACAGCTCTGCTTCATCACATGGCTAGGTGGGGTGCCATTACAGTTCAATTGAGCTGGCGCTCGAGTGCTTCCATATTGGCGCGCGCATAGAGTTCTGCGCGGCCCAGTCACCCAGTCATGGAAACGATTGAGGGAAGGGAGGGGGGCGGGGGATCACGCGAGCGAGTTGGCGCCGCAAAAGCGGAACCTAATTCGCTACAAACGGGCCGATAGGAATTCAATAACGCGCCCAGAGATGTGTGGCCACAATGTGGCCGCGCTCTCGCGATGTTCGCCCACCCTTTTAAAACCCGCTGCCACACACACTGGACATGTTAATATGGTCTGGCGGTTAAGCCAAACTTTCCAAATTGAGTTTCAAATTATTCTGTTGGGCGCCTGGTCCAACGATTAGTACGAAAGCCCTTCCTCCCGGCAGCCTTCTCCATAATCCTCTTTTTTATTGACCCCCTACCCCCCCTCCCGGATCCCAATTACCTCCTCCTCTTTCCCCTATCTCGTACTTTTTTTTGCAACACTCTCGCCTCGTCACTTGGTCCTCCCGGCTGTCGGCTTAGCCTCGCTTGTTCGAATCATCGACTCGTTACCTCGTTACACAGGGTAGAATGCCCCCTCCCCCCCCTCCGCCCCGCAGCACTAGAGTGTGGAGTTCAAGTCGAGGGAATTTACTCGCGAGATAAATTGTGCGACCCCCTTTCGAAAAGGATTACGAAGTGATGCGAAATGATGTGAAACTTCCCTTCTTGACGAACGGCTTTGTGCATCGTCAGAGCGCGTACACACAATTTCGAGTGAGTATCTCGTCGTGTTTTGGTTGCCCTGATAAACGAAGTGTGCAACTGCTCAACGTTTGTAAGTGTGCAACTGGAAGTTAAATACTTGCAAGTGCACACCTACCGGAAGTAGAGCTGTGCGAATCAAGGTTTTTGTCTTCGAATCGAATCGAATCGAATCTCAAAAATTTTCTTCGAATCGGATCGAATCGAATTGGCTCAAAAATTTCGAATCGAATCGAATCGAATCAGTCCAAATTCGAGCCCGAATCGAATCGAAAAAAAATCGGTTGTATTTTTCGTATGCAAGTCACGCGGTATTTTTAAACTCATTTAAACTGGCTCTGTAACGTGGATGTTCGACGACTTACAACGTGTAGTGCGGGCATAGAGCGGGTGCCGCACACTACACCCCAATGCGATTCGATGTCGAACCAACCCGATTCGAAATTTCGAATTATTCGACATCGAATCAGGCAAATTCGAAATCGAACGAATTCGAATCAGGCCGATTCGATTCGATTCGATTCGATATCGAACAATTCGCACAGCTCTAACCGGAAGTGCACAGCACTTACATGTGTTGAGCTGAGCAGTTGCACCGAGAGTTGCACACTTAGTTTATCAGTGTGTGGACCGTCCCGAAGGTACCTCCGTGTTTCTCAGATTTATTCGGCAAATTACGGAAGCTCGGCGCCTGCGAGGCTTAGGGTAGACCATTCCGCAGTACACGCGTGCACCCCAGGCGAGACGTTGCATACCCGTAAGGCGTTATGAGAGGTTGCATATAGGCTACTCTGCTTGGCAATAATAATTTTGTAACGACGAATGACGGGCCTACTTTCTACATTAACCCTCGGAGGAAGTAATGGCGGAAAGGGTCTCTGCGGCGAGACCAGCATTTTTGGCCAAGCAGCAGAAGATTTTTTGCACGTGGTCAAAATTATGGTTTTGGGGGTCAATATAAAGACGGCAAGTCTAGCCCTTTACCCACTCCCCCTTCCTCCTTCTCTAATATAGGGTGAATTTCCTCCAGGAATGACCCCATGGTGTAAGTCGGGAGTTTGATCCCGTGATGCGGCGGCTGAATGGACCCCATTTGCCTATACGCTTCCCGGCTCGACAAAATTGCAGGAAGTAGAGAAGGTCGATTATTTGAAGAATCTGCCCTTTAGCGCGCAGAGAGGAAAGGGGGACGGGAGGAGGATGGGCAGCAACTCGGAATCCTCGAATACAACCCCTTCCTATCGACGACGACGGAGGGTGCATTATACCCTGTCCGGCACTGTCATCTAGAGTGTGTTCCAACCAGCAAGCACCACCAGCCGCCGAGCTGTATGAGTCTTGCAGCCCGAGTGTTTCTAATAGGACGAGGGATCATAATCAATGATACATTCTAAAAAGACCGAGCGGGTAGATCCAATATGGGGTAATAATAACAGGACAATACGTAGCTATCCGGAAATATGAATGAGGAATGCATGCGTCACGTGTTGGTCGCACATCGGTTGTTCGGCTGAGTGGGGAGGGGGGGTTTCAGTATGATGTGACGCGAGTGCGAAACAAGGGCACAGTGCCGCGGCCTGCTGCCCAGCAGCACGCGCAGCGCGCGCTTATTTTCGTTTAATTAAGCTGATAATTGAAACGAGGAGAGCAGTCCAATCCGCCCCCTCCCCCAACGTTTTACTCCCCACCCTCATTGTTTGACTTATTGCACGGAGAAATTTTCGTTGGCGTCGGGCAATGTGCATTTGTTAGACCGCACACTACTCGGAAGGCTTTGCGCAGACCTGAAAGTTTTCCGTCAGACTGCACTTTGCGGTTTTTGCTCTAGAAACATAAAAGGCCAAGCCCCACACAAAACACCTCTATTTGTCACACCCCGGAGCTTTAAAAGGCGAGAAGTAAACGTTTTACTGGACAATCTGTAAGACCAGGAGCGACTTTTTCCTCCCCAGTGTGGCTATTATGCTGATGGCAGGGGGCTCGCGCTGGAGAGAGTAGAGGGTATTAGACATGGAAAAGAGTGAGGG
>NW_026267401.1:165598-184274 GCF_000697945.3 Frankliniella occidentalis | reverse complement strand
GAGGGAGGGGGAGAGAGAGAGAGGGGGAGACCGCGCTGTAAGGGGGCGGGGGGCGTCGCCGCGGATTCAGCCAGCAGGGAAGGAATTTCAGTTGTAATTCGCGCACATTTTCGTGTGGTCGCCCTCTGCAGACTATGGCGGCGTTTCCCTCGTGCAGGAATGGTCCCTGTTACATAACTCCTCGTCCTTCATACCCAACGCGGCTCCGCCTCACAAAAAAAGGAATATGACACGCGGCCCCTTCGCAATAATTTCATATCATTTGTTTTTGTTCTTTTTCGTCGACGAGCAGTGCGTTGTGGAGAAATCAGGCTCCTCACTTCGATCAGAAGAAAGACGAATGGCCCATCTAGCTTACATATATATCGAAGATCTGAATGTGAATGATACGAGTACGAGGATCTTTCTGCTTCCGAAGCACCCTGGCTCCGGCATAGCACAACGCAGCACCCAAAGCTACCCAATAACTTTTGCGCTGACTGACGTATCTTTTTTGCCCGCCTCTGGTTCCACAGTGACGAAAATTTATGAGCTTCGTTTGTTTTTCTTTTGCGCAGATGCCGTTCGCTACGATCACCGGCCAACATCCTCATCGCGAACCTCGCCATCTCAGACTTCTTCCTCCTCGCCAAGATGCCCGTCTTCATCTACAACAGCATGTACTTCGGACCCATTCTCGGGCAAATCGGTACGCAACCGTGCTCTTTGCTGGAAAGAGAAGGAGGGAAAAGATTCAGCCGAGCAGGGGTCGCAGGGACGACGGGAGGGGGAAGATTATGGTAATGGATAAGTAAGTGGAGTAACAAAGTACCCGCTGTAAGTTAGGGTTAAACGCGTAAGGGAGGTTCACTCGAGACGGGCGGGCGGATAATTGGGAGGAGGAGAGCGGTGGTATGGAGGTACGTAAGTCTTCACCGGCGGTCGCTCTCCGGAGCCCCCTCCCCCCGCACCGGGGGTAGCAAAGTGCGGGCGCACCACCGCTGCTGCGGCAACAAACTGCGAAATAACTGCAGCCGGCTGCAGCAGCGCGGAGCTAATCTCGATCGACTCGAAGGCTCGAGAGCAGCAGCAGCGGCAGCAGCGAGAGGAGTCGGAGAGTAGTTGCGGCGCGGGTGGAAAAGTGGCGTAGCCCAGGCGTGGCGCTGCTCGCGGGGAGAGGTATAGGGAGGGGGGGAAAGAGGGGGTGCTGTGGCCGGTGCCACATCATGCATGCGGCCTCCTGCCCCGGCCCGGCCCGCCCTGCTGCAGCGCTCCCTCGGGGCCATTATCGAGGCGCGCCCGGGGGGCCCGGGGCCCTTCGCTTACATCATGCCTCGGCGAGCCCCGGCGAGCCCCGGGGTCCCTGCTGGAACTGGCGCGCGCTGCTCCCCACCACCACCACCACCACCATCACCACAACCACCACCTACCACCCCCACCACCCCCACACACTCCAGGGGCTTCTATACCTGAAATTAGCTCCGCTCGACAAATTGTTATCGTCTTTGCCCCGCCCGGAGAAAACGGGGCGTACTACGTGCTGCGAGGCGGGGGAGGGGGGGGGGGTCGGTTACGCGACATGCGGCGCCGGGTCGCAGAGCCCCATTTTAATTATTACCTGTACTACTACTACCAATATACTGCTAGACGTAATAGCCCGTGGCCTTGCCCTTCAGAAAAACGGAGGGGGTTTCGCAAGGCTCCCCTACACTGGTAAGACAAAGGTGCTAGTGCTGTGCGAATCAAGTTTTTTGGTTCGAATCGAATCGAATCTCTTCAAATTTTCTTTGAATCGAATCAGGTCGAAAAATTTCGAATCGAATCGAATCTTTGTAAATTCGCGAACGAATTGAATCGAATCGAATTTTGCTCCCTCCCCCCTTTCTTTAAGGTTCGCGGTAAAAAAAGAGGACCGTCATGTCTGTGCTTCGTATGCAGAGCTTCGCGTGAAAAACTTACGCCCCATTGCCAGGGCGCTCTCACGCGGCTCGTGCGCCCTTTTTGAAAGATGCATACTTAACCATTTTTGAAAGATGCATACTTAACCAGGAAGATTCGGTGGCGAATCGTGACCGATTCGAAATTTCGAACCTTTCGGGGTCGAATCGTTGTGACTCGGCTTCGACTCGAATCGAATCGGGCCCGATTCGATTCGATTTCGAACATTCGCACAGCACTAAAAGGTGCAAAGTCGTGCCTTTCCTGGGTGACTAAAGACATTTTCTAGTTTAGTGCCTGAGAAAGGGCACTAAACAGCCCAAAAGGTACTAAAAATTAGTGCCTTTGGCATGTTTAGTGCCTTCGTAAAGGCACTAAACCCTTAGTGCCCCTTAAGGTAGGAGTTAGCACCTTTGTTTTCCCAGTGTACAGCCATCGCGGTGGCCAAGTTAGGGGGCGCCTCCCGCGAGTGGGCAGTAGTGGCCAGGAGGGAGGTCGCGAAGGTCCGGCCCAACCGTGTCGCCCAAACGGCCTTCGGTGGGGTCCTCCACAATACTTCTATAAGAGTCTGCTGGCGCGCGAAAAACAAACTTTACCGCTCGGTTTACGGCGACGTGGAATAGGAGGGCAGCGCCGTGCGATAGCATCGGCAGCGCTCTCTATCGCGCCCGCCGCTCCCCACCGTCCGGCTGGCCCGCTCCCCGCCGCCCCTCGCACCAACGCGACCGAGCGTCTGCCTATTATGATGGAGAGATCGCAGGCTGCGATTGAAAATTCACCCCATCCCCCCCCCTCTCTCCGCAAGTCCAGTGGGCCGGCCGGAGCGCCCACTCGCCTAAACAATACCCAGCTGCCTGACGCTTCTCCTCTTGGCCATCATGGTCCGCCCGCCCCCCGGCTGTGCCCATTGGCTCGCACTGAGCGCGGCTTAGCTCGTCACATCGGAGCGCGGGCGTGCGGCGCGGGAGATGGAGCCCCCGAGCACTTTCGGATGCTGTGCCGCGGTGCAGCGCTGCCGGGCGGGTCTGGCCACCCACAGGGAGCTCGGCTTGACGCGGAGGCCAAGCCAGGCCAGGCCAGGCCCCAGGCTCACCAAGGCTCGTGCTCGCCAAAGGCTCGTGCTCGCCAAGGATTGCGCTCATCTGTGCTCGCCAAGGCTCGAAGGCTCGTGCTCGCCGAGGCTCGTGCTCGCCGAGGCTTGTGCTCCCCAAGGCTTGTGGCTTTGTGCTCACCAGTCCTCTCCTCTCCTGCCAGGCAACGACGTCTACGGCTTCCTCGGCGGGCTGACGGGCGCCGTGAGCATCGCCAACCTGGCGGCCATCGCGCTGGACCGCTACCACGTGATCGTGCAGCCGCTGGACCCCGGGCGGCGCATCTCGCGGCTGCGCGCGCGCCTGTGCGTGCTCGTGACGTGGGTGTACGGCGGCGTGCTCGCCTCCTGCCCGCTGCTCGGGCTCAGCCGCTACACGCCCGAGGGGCTGCTCACCAGCTCCAGCTTCGACTACCTCAACTCGGTGAGCAACCACCCCCAGCACCTCTTTGAAACAACAAAGCAGGCTGTGTCAAAACAAACTAAATTTTATGAGAGAAATCTCCTTGAATCAAAACAACCTGTTTTAATTTAGAGAAATGCTTATTTGATTCAAAACTTTTCTGAAAGTTGAGGAACATCTTTCTTTAATTTTAAAGACACATATTTTTGATTCAAGGATAATTTTGAAAAGAAAATTAATCTGACCCAAACAAACTGTTTTCCAAATTAAAGAAGCCGGTTTCAATTTAAAACAATGTCTTTAATATTTAAACAAAAACTGTGAGAGGTGCTGCGCCCGCGTCAAAAAAGGACCCCAACATGATTATATTATGAACCGATCGGGTCGCACTGACATCCCGTTGATGCAATTTTCTGACTGCCTGACTCGATCTCACCCCGCCGGCTCGGCTGCTTCGCACAGGACTGGCGCAACCGGACGTTCATCGTGTGCTTCTTCTTCGCGGCCTGGGTCGTGCCGTTCTGCATCATCACGCTCAGCTACTTTGGCATCTACCGGATCGTGGAGCGAGCCACGCAGCGCGGGCAGGCCGGCGAGATCAGGTGAGCAGCGGGGTCGGCACGGCTCCGGCTTAGGGTAAGGGGGGTGCGACCACCACCACCCTGGGGGCCGCCGGGGCCGGGGTACCGACCGGGTACCCAAGGGGCACCCTCCCTCCTAGGAATGCGGGAGTAATAAAGTGCTTGGGGCCCGACGTTGTGCTCTCTCTCTTCCTCTAGGGGTCCTCTTTTCCTCTCTCGCACTTTGTCACGCTGGATCCCCTCTGCTCCGACACTCGCTCCCCTCGTACTACTACTTTTGCTCCCACCCCTCTCCTGGCGCCCAGTTGTCGCGGGCGCGGCGGGGCGGCGCCGGGTGCCGTTGTACCTCATCGCACTCGGGCCCAGGCCAGGTACGGCAAAGAGCTTTGCCTGCTCAGGAATTCCATTGACAATGGCCTCTGTTTGCCTGGTCAGCTTCGCTGTGCTTCGCTGGCTTCGCTGCCGCTCGAGGCTCGAGATACCCATCCGCGACACGACAATACCGCCCGCCGCCCCTCCAGACCTCTCTTCAGCACCCCAGCCTGTTGAGGCCACGGGAGCCAAACAAGGGCCGCGCGAAAACCGCGTGCACACCTTGTTTTCATTTTGTGTAAAAAAAAATATATGAAAAAATCCTCTTTTTAGACACCTATTATTTACTGGTAGGCTGGCGACGACGCTGCTAACCCATTCTTCAAAGGGGATCGCTCCCCCACCACCCACGACGAACGCCCCGCGGGCGCCCAAACAACTCTCCAAACAAGCGCGACTGCAAGAACTTCAGACTTTCCACGCTTTTCCCGCCCAAAGAATGGACAAAGAATTATAAGTGACAGGCAGTTGATAGCAGTCTTCCTCGTATAGCGCAAGTGGCTGGCACGTAGCGCCGCCGCGGGTCGGGACGCACCCAGTTGATTAATAATAATGGGAGCAGACCCCCCCCCCCCAAATCCCCTTCTCCTCCTCCTCCAAGAGCGCTCGGGACGGTGATACCGGTGGGCGTCAACACGATATCCCTTTCCCCTTTCGCCTCTTCCAGCGTCGCGTCAAGTGGAAGACGCTCTCTCTCTCTCCCTCTCTCTCTCTCTCTGCTCATCTCTTTCTTATTCTCAGAAAAGCGTGGGCCCCAGAACGCCCTGGGGACTTATAATATGGGCACGAGCGAACTCCCGCCCCCGCGCCGAAGTGAGTTAGTGCCTTTACGAACATTAAATTCCCCACGAATGAAAACGTTTGAACTATCCTCCTTTCAAAGGAGTTTAGTTTATAATGCGAAGAAGAAGATCTTAATGAAATCCACTTTACATCCCCGAGATGACCATCAACCCCCGCCCCCTCCTCACATTTCAACATTGATTCATTGACTCTATCCTAACAGCGTACTTCGGCTAAGGTACCAGCCAGAATGACGGACATACTGCCCGTCATTCGCCGTTGTGAAACGGCCAAGTTCAGCTTGTGGAGCGCCTGATGGGTAGGCAACATCTTGTGTGCAGTGCATACGCGTACTGCGGGCTGGCCCACCCCGAGTTTCGCAGGCGTCAAGCTTCCCCATAATTTTTCAGAGTGATTTTGAGAACGGGCGTTCTTCCCGGACGGCAGAAATATAAAAGCGGGTAGAACATAAACATATAAACGTTCCCGCTTGGCCCTGAGCTATTCTTCTCCCCGAAACGCAACTAACGCCAAGATGTCCTTTTGGTCCTGCTGCAGCGACACTTCGCGGACGCGCCGGCACTGCCGCGAGCACGACAAGCGGCGCACGGAGGTGCGGCTGGCCTGGGTGGCGGCCGTGGTGGTGGGGCTCTGGTTCATCTCGTGGACGCCGTACGCCGTGGTGGCGCTGCTCGCCGTGTCCGGCCGGCCGCCCGACCCGCTCGTCTCCATGCTGCCGGCCCTGTTCTGCAAGACGGCCTCCTGCCTGGACCCCTACGTGTACGCCGTCACGCACCCGCGCTTCCGGCGCGAGCTGGCCAAGCTGTGCACCCGGGCGTGCGGCCGCCTGGGGATCGGGCTGGGCCGGGCGTCGCGCCGCCCAGCCAAGGCGCGGCAGGGCAGGTGAGGGAGAAGGTTCCTCTACTATGAATACAAGCGTGCACGGATGTTTCTATTTTTCCTTGATTTTCCCCCCTGATTTTCCGGATTGTTTTTCTTATTTTTGTGGTCGGTGTATACTTATTTTTCTATTTGAGTGTAGTACTCTTTGGGTAAGGGTCGGCAAGGGTGCCAAGACGAGGGCGCCGTCGACGGAGAATAACTAAGTGCGTTGTCTCGTTACAGGGGCCGCTTCTGGAGGCGCAATGCGTCGCTGACGTCCACCGCCACGGTCACCACGGCGCGCCGGGTGAGTGTGAGTACTCGCGGGGCACAGCATCATGAATAAAGTACCGATAACGATACAAAAGTTAGCTTCATTTCGACTCGCGACATGGACACAACAACATCGTTTTGATGTCGCTTTGAAAACTGTTTCAAACAAGTTTTGACTGTGTTTGTGGTTTCCGCGTTTGGGATTGCTTTGGCGCAGCAGGCCATGCGATACAACGGGCAGCGAAAGGCGCCCCTCGGCCCCTGTCCCCAACAGTAAGCTAGCCCCGGGCGAGGTGAACCGCGCGGCGAGGGCCGCGAGGACGTTCTCTCGCCGGCCGGGGCAGACGCCTGCGCTCACCAGGGCGGGCCGAGCGCTTCACACAGCTGCGTGGCGGGTTGGCCTACGCAGCGAACGCAGGCGCCTAACCCGTCAGACTGTGGGCACCTTTCCTTTTGGCCCTCTCCCTCACCTCACAACGTCTCCTTTTGTGTCCGCAGGGGAGCCTGTCGAGCGAGGAGTGCGTCGAGGAGGAGGACGTACCCGTCATGATGGTGGACTTCAGGCGCGGCGCGCGCGGCCGCGACCCGCGCGAGTCGGTGTGCTCGACGAGCAGCCTGCGAGAGTCGGTCCAGGACAGCCCGCCACCCGTGGGGCCTCTGAGGAGCGCGGGCACTCGAGGTGAGCAGCGTAGTGTTAGGAGAACCGAGGGGTCGACCACTCACTCAGATTTTTGGTGTGCATAAAATATCTGGAATATTTTTGGAACATGTGAAGTGCTTTTGGAATATCTGGACGGCTGAGTGACGCTGCTTTGCTTTTTCAGCGGACGAGAGCAGGTCGAGCTCGTCGGGGGAGCCGCCCCCGCAGGCAGCCCGCGTCCTGGCCAACCCCGTGCTGCCTCCGCCGCACCCGCCCCCGGCAATGCCAGCAATGCCAGCAGCAGCGCCCCAGCAGCTGCAGCCGCTCTCCATGGGCGACTGCCCCTCCTGCCCCCAGATCGCCCACTTCCCCCTGTCGGCCTCGGACCAGCAGCGCTACCGCGCGCCCTCCATCTTCACGTCGCCCAAGCCGCGGAGGAGCAAGTCCTTCTCGCAGCGCGCCAACAAGCTGAGCGTCGGGGAGCCGGTCCTGCCCACCGTGCTGCAGGACCCCATCTCTGTTTAACTGTGCCCGCCCCGTAGAGTAGACACCAAGTGATTCCGTGTGAGTTCATTGGCACTGCCAGCGGCCATAAACATTTTTGATTTTGTGAACTCTTTCGTAAGTCGAGATTGGGGAGGAAAAGGTAGGGGAGCTACTGGAAAAAGTGACTTTCGTCATGACAGCATAAGTACGGACCATTAGGTTTAGTGGTGTTAGTGCCAAGTGTGAACATCAAATAATACCCTCGTTTTAAACGTAGCTGTTATAAATGTATTGAGAGCTTAATGGATGCAAGTATTTCAGAAGACTAGGCGACACTTCAACCAAATGAATATTTTGAGTGAGCAAGGAAATGTTACAGAAAGACCAGTTGTAAAAATGTATGTAAGCTCTGAACCATGAATAAAAATTTCTAAAACTTTGAAATGATCACCTCCAAGGTTTAGTGATTGAATTCTCGGGAGCAAACCCTAGTTTGATTGGATTTTACCTCACTTTGATCTAGATTGAGGGAACTGATAAGCTGAAGAATACAGTGAAGCTTAAAAATATCCAACAATGCTAATTGAAGCTGGCCAAAGTTATTCTGTAAGTGTGCTTGAGTGAAGGGAATATGTAATGCTTGTGTGAGATTTGGTCTTTAAAGGAATGTTGTATACAGAGAAAAAGGAAACAAATGGCTAATTTTTTTTGGACATTTATTCACCTAAAATGTAAAATTACACCTTAGTAAATGTCAGTTTACAGTTTACTTGCCCTTCTTGGCCTTGATCTTCCTCATGTAAAACTCTAGCTCTTTGCCTTCAAGGATGTATCCGTCAGCCCTTCCGCACTGGCCAGGTCGACTTGAAACACAGGCTGAAAGAGAAATTGGCGGTAAGGAAATCAGTAGGAACTTGATAATGTGAGAAATGAGGAAAGAGCACTCAGAGTAACTATGACAAGAGTATCAATGACCAGAGGTGAACTAAAACAATTCACCACTAAGATGGTCTCCCTCATATCTTTCATCCTTGTGCAAGAAAATAGAGGGTGTGAAAAAGCAATGCTTACCAAGCAGGCGGGTGGTCTGGAACTGCTCTTCCAAAGCTGGCTCAACCTTGGCCACCCTTTGTCTGTTCTTGTACTTATTCTCAACCTTCTTAGATCTCTTCTTGTTGAGGAGAGCTTCATCGGCGTCAGTCTGAGAAAAATAAGACATATGGTTACTCTTGTTTGAACTTTTAGTTTGCTGTCAAAGGCATAACAAGCTAAGTGCTCAGAGTAACTATGACAAGAGTATCATTGAACCAAGGAGACAAGTCAAAACAACTTGACACCAAATTATGGCCTCTCTCAAAACTATCATCATAGCACAAATTGAAGGGAAAACCACAGTATGTAAATGTAATCAGGAAAACACATGCATTCATCATAGATTCAGATGACGCGCATGGATTATCATCATGTAAATGTTCACACCCAGAATAGTCATAGAGAGAACATCAGGAAAACATGCATTCATCAAGGTTTCAGATGACGCGCATGGATTATCATCATATGTAGTTAGATACCCAGATAAACAATTGAAAATACGGTCATTATCAGGAATGTACATGCATTCATCAAGGTTTCAGATGACGCGCATGGATTATCATCATTTAAAGACTAGTTATGCATTTCAACAATCAATAAAAAAGGTCAGTTTGAAACAGCATCAGGGAAATACATGCATTCATCACATTTTCAGATGACGCGCATGGATTCTCATCACATGCAAATGAATACCCATCTGCTCAATAGAGAAAATAACATTTCAATCTAGAGAGACGCTAAAGCCCACATGTTACTCCTTTTTCAGAGAAAACAATCTATCATCTTGAGATCAGATGACACGCATGAGAGTCATCATAGGAGGGTGGGAAAAGGACTTGAGTGTTTAAAAACATTAGATGTGATATGTAGGAACTTACCAGCTTGGCTCCCTTCTTGCGACCAATGGGAATGGCATAGTGTGCCTCATACCACTGCCTGAAAGGTGTAGCATCAATAACGACGATGGCGTTCTTTACAAGAGTCTTTGTTCTCACCAACTCGTTGTTGGATGCATTGTAGACTACATCAATAAGACGGGTTTTGCGGGTGCAGCCTGTGCAAATGAATGAAAAGATTAACAACCCACTTTATGCTAAAAATCAGTGAAAGCATAAGGTTTGATCGCAGCTGTCAGATATATGTATTCATCAAGTCTCAGAGTAGGTAAGGAAATAGAATCATCATTCGCTGCTAAGATTTGAGTGACTGAGGTTACAACTTACATTCAGAACCCCATGAGAAATTGCCCTGGTCCAAACGGAGAGCACGGAATTTCTTGTTACCACCACGGGTACGGACAGTGTGAATACGGCGGGCACCAAGCTAAAACAAAAAGTACTCATTATCTTCTTGGCTAACAGAAATAAGAGTGACAGATCTATCGCCAACTAAACTCAGAACGTTAGAGGTGATAGCTCCTCCACAGATAGTCAGGGAGCAATGCAAAATATCATCACATACCAGTTAAAATTACATACACTCAAGGACATACTCCTCAGAACGTTAGAAGTGATTTGGCTCCTCCACAGAAAGTCAGGGAGCAATGCAAAATGTCATCATTTACTGGGACAACAACACTTCTGATTTATAGGGTAAAGCTCAGAACGTTAGAGGTGAAAGCTCCTCCACAGATAGTCAGGAAGCTATGCAAATTATCATCATTTACCACTAAGTCTCAGTCAGGATACTGAGGCCTAGCCATAATCCAGGAGTGTTGTGGTCACAAAGGATGTCCTCAAGCAATAGCAAAGATGTAAAGAAAACCCGTATTGAACGGCCAGGTGACTGAGTAACAAACCTTTGTGTTGGCTGCTGGGCGGCCGAGCTCGAACTTCCTCTTCTTACGCAGAGGTTTCCTCTTACCTCCGGTGGCCCGCCTCTTATGCCAGTGGTCCCGGGAGATACCTGAGGGCAAAAAATAAACCGAGGATGAGTGGAGTCCGAGAAACTGTCCACGCGCAAGTATAACACACGAACGTTAAGAGGAGCAACGACACCGACACAAGGCAACCCTAACCTGAGCTAGTACGAGCAAACCGACATTAAGTTCACAAGCCACGGAGAAAACATGAACAGAAACAGAGCGCAGAGGCAACCTCTCAAAGTTAGAAGACCACACGGCCAGAAGCTGAAGACATCGAAATTTTCGCCTAACAACAACAACAGCTAGGTTAAACCCGGCTGATGGCTGTAAACACCGCTCGCAGTCAATACCCGGTGGAATTGAACGAAACGATCGGGCAATCGACACGCAAACTGAGCCAAATCATACGAAACAGGCGCCATTCTCTGGCGAACACACGATTTGAACAGGCGACTTGAAATGCTGAGCTAAACCACATGCACAAGCGCATAACCTAAGTGCCACGACACGTCGCCTGTAGAATTCTGGACCAAGAAAAGCTCCAAACATACGAATAGTATTTGTGCGGCGTAAATAATTATGCACTTTAAGAGTCCACTGATACAAAATTGCGACTTCCTCACATTAAATTTCGGATGGAACAGGATAATGTGAATTCAACGATACTCACCCATTTTGACCTGCTGTGGAAAGAACGGAAGATGGGACTGGATGGAAGTGCGGCCAACTGTCGCAAGGTGTAGGATTTGTTGTGGCGAGGGTTCAGGGGTACCAACGTCTTCGCGCTAGTCATCAAACGAAAACTTGCGGCGAAAACCGACTTTTTGTTGGAAGCTAGTTTGCTGAAAATTAAAAGACCTATTCCAAAATTTCAAACACTTACAATTTCATTGAACTGTTGCAAAGTGTCAGAAATGTAGAAATGTAACTTTCCCACACAACCGGAAAAGAGATATGAGTGATCACATGGGCCGGGGAAAATATTGAAAACAAAACAAAGAGGAAGCCATTCGCCCGCAAAGCTCAAAGAGAGGGAAATAGAAAACAAAGATACTTTACTTTGCCGTTTTAAAAAAAGGAGACTTCTTTTCCTCTTTTAAAAATCTCAATGTGTGTGTGTGTGTGTGTGTGATAATTTTCTCAGTACACAATTGATTTGTTTAAGACAGCATTACAATGCACTGAGTAAAAACTTTGTGTATCCATTAGCATTTTCAATATATTTTGTACTACATAAGTTTGTGATGCATTAAGCTTGTGAATATTTAAAAAAAAGAAATTAGACCAACATACCTGTCAGCATGAATGTTACCTCTAACAAAAAATTGTATCTATTGAAAATAAAGATTTATGTCCTTTGTAACCTAACTAAAACTGATCATTTTCTTTGAATAATAATCTATTAAATTATTTTTTATTTGTTTACTGTTTCAGAACATGTCGTCGACAGTATCAACACCATCCCAAACAGACAAAGAATTGGATATCTCCAATGCAGCGCGAGGAGTTTGGTTGGTAAAGGTACAATAAATAACAGCAAAAATTTGTTTTGAAATAAATCAATCAATTATGTATAATTGATAATCAAATACGTATAATTTACTCCATTTTCAGGTTCCGAAGTATATCAATCAAAAGTGGGAAAAAGCTGCAGGAAATGTAGAAGTTGGGAAGCTCAGAATCACAAGGTAGTCAGCATTTGACATTCATAAAAAATATATATTTTCTTCACACAGTACTCATTTAAATATATTTTATAGAAATCCTGGTCAGAAAGCAGTTGTTACCCTTGCCTTGTCAGATTTTCTGATAGCCCAGGATCCAGGGCAGTCAACTATCCCCAAAGACCATCGATTAGATGTGCAGATTGTTGAGAGGCAAACTCTTGGTGTTTTTTCTCACTCCTCTCGTAAGTATCTAATCAGCGGTATAAGTATTGAACAGTAATTGTTATTAAATTAATGATTTTCTTGCACTTCTAGCAGCAAATTTGGACTCAGTGGTCCCAGACTCAGAAAAGTTATGTTTTGAAGGGAAGATTCAGCAAAAGTTGGAATGTCGTCCGTATGGTAAGCTCTAACACTATTTTTCGTTTGTACAGAAATGCGAACTCATTGCAAAGTGCTTTGTTCTTAAAATTTTCATTGTTTTCCTCAGCTGATAAAGGGTACATGCGTTTGAAGGCAGAAACCTTTAGAAAGGCAGCTCAGCCTGTAAGGAAAGTTCAGCAGCTTGATAGGATAGTTCAGAACTACAAGCCTGTTGCGAATCACAAACACAATGTAAGTGATGTACTATGTATTAATCTAAATTTCTCTTAATAGTTTATCAAAGTTCAAGTTATTATTAAATTAATTAATATTGCAGATTGAGTATGAAGAGAGAAAGAAAGCAGAAGGGAAAAAGGCAAGAGATGATAAGGATGCTGTCATGGAAATGATGTTTGCTGCATTTGAAAAGCACCAGTACTATAATATTAAAGACCTTGTTAAAATCACTAAACAGCCAGTGGTATGTAATTTGATTGAAGTCCATCTTAATCTCAGCATTCCTTATGTTGTGAGAACCACAGTATAAATGTTTCTACTCCATTGTGTTTCAGACATACTTAAAAGAGATATTGAAGGAAGTTTGTGATTACAACATGAAGAAACCACATAAAAACATGTGGGAATTGAAGCCCGAATATAGGCATTATAAGGAACAATCTACTGAAAAAGACAACAAATCAGATTCTGATTAGGCAAGCTGAAGGGCAATTGTAAATTATTTGATATGTAAATTAGAATAAATGAAATACTGTGTGTAAAAAATGTAGCTCGTGTACCGTTGATTGTCCCAACTGCTAAGCATTCTTAAATTTGGCTCCTCCTCTGAGAGCATACAGAATAGGAAAAGAATGACACATATTGCATTGAATGAAATTTAATTAGTAGATTTTCACAATGGTATGCAGAGAAGAATCAGAAAATAAAAAAAATGAAATAAATGGAATGACAAAACATAGAGCAATGAAAAAACCTCAGGATTAGTAACCACCCCTAAGACGAAGCACCAAATGTAGAGTTGATTCTGGAAATGAAGATGGGTATAAGTTAGATAAAACAAACAAACATGAGAGAAAATAGGCAAATAAAAACACACCATCTGTCACATTTCACAATACCTTTTTGAATGTTGTAGTCTGACAGTGTGCGCCCATCCTCAAGCTGCTTTCCAGCAAAAATAAGACGCTGCTGGTCTGGGGGGATTCCTTCCTTGTCCTGAATTTTGGCTTTGACGTTCTCAATAGAGTCTGAGGGTTCAACCTCTAAGGTGATAGTTTTCCCAGTGAGGGTTTTCACAAAGATCTGCATTGTAGATGAGATCTGGAAAGACATATTTATTAATATGGACGATGAAATTTAGACTTACTTTAACAATACTACTGAGAAACTGGCGATGATAAAATTAAGAAAGTGAGTTTAAAGCAATTCTTAGAGTTACTGAAGCCCCTTTCGTCACGCAGTCACGTTAGACAAAATATAGGTCAAATGGGGAGATGTCTATTTACAATATTTTGGGCACATGTGGGGAATTTAAGTACAATTTTAGCAGTTTTCGAAGAAAGGATCGCTCACTTTGATTTATCCAGGACACAAAATGCAGTCGGAATGAACGATTAAAGAGTTTTAGATGCAGAGAGTGAACAAAGGAAATGACGCAAGAATGGGGTGGTCCTGGCCGTCCTGGCTTTGACACAAAAATGTTGAGCTTTGCGCCCAAGATAAACAAGCCAAGAGTTTGCAATCTTACTTTTCTATTAGCAAAGGGGCTGGAAGTGAAAATTTGTTCGCACCATCACACCAAACTCACCTTTATAAGACGAACGTGAAAAGACTTGTCCGGACTTGAGTCACACGCGACCGACAGAACTTCAGTGGGCTGCAGCGATCTTCGCACTGATGTGATGACAGCTGTTCCACCATGGAGTTGTTCCACCACCTACTACTCTCCAACCCAAACTCCGTTCTGTCTAGGTTCTGTATAAATCGCACTCTGACTAGTACAACACTTGAATTTCTGTAAAATTGCTGCCTACACTCAAAAATTGACAATTTTTTTAAATCAAAAAGTACGGGACAGCAGATTATAACGTTACGACGTGATAAACGAAAGTTACTTACTTCAAGGGATGTCCGATGCCCTTTGGGTTAGAGAGTGAAGTCGCACAATGAGATGAGAAGTCTGAAAGGGCGCTAAATTTGAAATTGACTATTTGGTCCGCAAACATTAAAATGTGCAACTTGTAACGTTTTAACGTTTTCCGAAGGGAACTCTATGTGATGGATTGTATTTGATACGTTTTTAAATATCGTATTTGTCATATCATACTGTCATAGTACTTCGTTGATGTCTTGCAGTCGTAGTAGGTTAAGTGTACACTTAATAATAATCTTTTGCGTGTGTTTTAAATACTTTGCAAGTCAATCCGTTCTTTTACCTAACTATCTAATCTTGATTTCAGGAGTTTCTTCTGCCCGAGCGGTAATTGGAGCCATTAAACGATGGAGAATTGCCATTCACATCCACCTCCTGTGGGAGTGTGTGTAGTAAATAATGTTTCCAACAATATACAATCATCATCTTTTTCAAATACTGACATTTTTCAAGGAAACCTTCGGAACGTTTCTGTTGAATTTAATCCTCCTTTGTACGGTGGTTCCAAAAATTCCTCTGTGGGAGATGTCAAGACTACACAGTTTTCAGATTTTCCTTCTGAAACTTTAGTACCAAAAGACAATGATATTGTTGCACATTCATGTGAATCAGGGGAACCTCAGATTCTTTACATTACTGCAGAAAATGATGTAAATACATCAGACTTTAACAATTTAGAGACTCAGATGACATCTGTTATTAATGCTGACTCAGCAAATATTCCAGAAGCGTCATTCTTCACCGAGAAAACCTTACAGTGCGAAAAATACCAAGATATGTGCCGTATTTGTGCAAAAGAAACTGACAATTGTATATTGGTGTTCAGCAATGAGGGATTAGCCCTCAGCCTTGTTGATAAAATTCACCATTGCCTTCCAATTAAGGTAAAGGGGTAGCAGGGGACTTAACGTGTCCTTCGCACCTGACCACAAAATGTTAATGATTTTCATTATTATTTTGCAGATTTCTGAAAATGATGGACTTCCTCAACAAATATGCAATTCTTGTGCTTCAAAACTACAGACTTCTTATGAATTATTTAATATAAGTGTAGCAGGAGATGCCAAACTCAAAGCTATGAGCCTGATGTTGGTGAGAATGCTTGTCACCCTCATTAATTGAAAGGTGGACACTACAAATTCCACCATCTAAGATAAAACATACTCACAAGCTGTTTTCTTGCCCAAGGCCCAGCTGGACATGCCAACAGATAACTGCTGTATTATAAAAGATGGAAGAGCTGAAGATAATGATGCCATTACAAGGATAACTAAAAAGCCAAAGCTGCAGGCATTGGAATCATCATTTCCTACCAATAGTGTAGCTGACGCCCAACAAACAATTATACCAAGTGAAGAAACTGAAAAGAGGTGTGGATCCCACTTTGTTCGGGGAAATATTGTTTTGGTTTTGAATTATTACCTGCTGAAATTGTGGAACGTTCATTTTTCAGACCATGGAGCTGCTCAGAATGTGATTATAAAGCTTCACGACAAACTTCACTCGCATTGCATGTGCAAAATAAACATAAAAGAGAAAATGATGAAATTCCAGATAATAAACTAGATGATGCAGTTGCAGAAAAATTGGAATACATTTGTGGATACTGTGATAAATGTTTTGGTTCAGAAGCTAAATTAAAGAAACACACCCTGCTGCATACAAAATTATCAACCGAAAAACAATCAGACCCTCGTTCATGTTCATTATGTAATGAAAAGTTTTCTACGTACAAAAAGCTTCGGGCACATGTAAAATGTGCTCACAATGTAGAGGAAGAGCCTAAGTACAACTGTGATAGATGTGATAAGTCATATCGCCTTGCTGGGAGTAAGTTTTGCAGTTAATTTTATTAGATGTGACTTTTTATTTTAAAAAAGCAGCTTCAGCAAGGTGAGCTTCAGTTTCTATGGTTTTGTCTCTAAATTTGTTATATTGTTTTCAGGTCTCGATATACATCGTGCAACACATTCCAACGAAACGCCTTACCTCTGTGATATTTGTGGGAAAAGTTTCAAACATGGTTCTAATTTACGATGTCACAAAAGATCACATGTAGAAGGGAAACTCACTCATCGTTTTAGTTGTGACAAATGTCCTAAAACATTTCCATCTAGGTATTACTGTATTTGTCTACTCAAAGAGTTCTTTTACAATATGGGATTTGATTTGAGCATCACACTGACACATGAGTACTGCCTTTAGAATTATTTGACTCTTCCATTTCTAGATTTCAGCTGAGTGAACATGCTAATGTTCACCTGAATGCAACTCCTTATGCTTGTGGTGTATGTGGAAAGAAATTCCATCGCAGGATTCAACTGCGTCAACATCGAATTATACATAACAGTGAGAGTTCATATGAATGTCCACAGTGTGGCGTGTGTTTTAACCGAAGAGGTAACATGACTCAACATATGAAAAGACATTCAAAAGAGCGGAAATTTGTTTGTAAGGTATTGAAGACTGAAGCTAAATTTCTTATCATACCATTTAGCTGCTGTAAGTGTTGGATTCTCTTTTAATTTTTCCCTGTACATCATTCTGTTGCAAGGTTTGTAAGGAATCCTTTCAAAGCCTAAGTGAAGTGGTGCAACATAGACGAGAACACACAGAGAAGGAGTCTTTTACACCGTTAGAAAACGGAGAATTCTCATGTTCCAAGTGTGAGAAGTTGTTTTCAAGTGTCAGTGATTTAGATGAGCATACAAAATCACATTCTGATATAAAATTTGAGTGTGAGGTAAGTAGTACAAATTGCTGTACCCTGGTTATTATTTTCACTCTTTTATATATATTTTTAAATCTAATGAAATTTTAAAAATAAACTTTTATCACTTGTTTTTTCAAATAGATTTGCAATAAGCTGCTTTCCAACCGCAGAACACTGGATTACCACATGCGCTGTTTTCATACACAAGAACGTCCATTTTCATGTCAGTACTGTTCTGAGTCATTTGTAGCTCGTGAAGCTTGCACAGTCCATGAAAGAATTCACACTGGTGAGAAGCCATACTCATGTTCTGAGTGCAAAATGAGTTTCCGGTGTTCCAGTAATCTTGCTCAGCATCTCAATGTAAGTGGATCTTAAGTCATTTTTGAAGTAAGTATTAGGTTTTCTTGAAAATGTGAATAAATTATTTTGATCTGCCTTACAGACACACAGTGATAACCGACCCTGGGCATGTGAGCATTGCCCTAAAAGATTTAAGAGGAAAGGTATTTTGTTAGTGCACATGCGAACCCACACTGGGGAGAAACCATTCTGCTGTGATATATGTGGTCGGAGATTCTCACAAAAGAATGATATGCTTAAGCACCAACATACCCATTCATCTGCAAAGCAAACATTTTTATGTGTGGACTGTAACTGGCCTTTCCATACCCGGAAGGAATTGAACAAACATCGTAGAACTCACCATATACCTACAGAAGTTCAATCAAACGCTAATATTACAAGTGCTCCATCTATAGAATCACAAGTAACAATTTTTATTTTGAATCCTCTTTTATTTTTAATCTTTAAATTTTAAATGAATTTTAATCTAATTTTATTTTTCAGGCGCTTCTCATTAGAGATGATTTAAGCCAGTTTCCTGTGACTATCTTGGAAGAGGGAAGTAATTTAATTGTTCATCAAATTGAAGATTTGGGAAAAGACACTCAAATAGTTGAATTAAATCCAAATGAGCCTAATCCACAAATAATTCACTTTACTGATTCTTTGCTGCAAACTGTTGTACCTCAGTACCAAATTCTCACTGTTCAAGCACCAAGTGTTCAACAAATGGTTCAGTTTGATGTTGGTCCTTCTGTTTCCACTATTGCTCCCACTCCTACCTCCCAATCAAATTGGTAGACCCATTTGGGAAAAGCTCTTTGATTTATTTAGAGTGAGACCTGTGTATTAAGAATCCCTCAGGACTAAGGTTTCAAAATGTTATACCCAGATATTTTTAATAAAGTAGTTTGATATAATAAATTTGACTCAGGTTTTCAGAAAAGTTACATATGTTACAAGCAGGTATTTTTACTAATGAGGTTTCACTGTATTTTTGTATTTCTCTTGTGTATTTTTTGTATTACAGAAAAA
>NW_026267401.1:154807-155823 GCF_000697945.3 Frankliniella occidentalis | reverse complement strand
GTTGACAGAGACGCACGGCGACGGGGCGGACGCTGGCGCTGGCAAGGGGTCGGCGGTATAGGAACACGGCCGCGACACAGGAGGAGGGCGCGCTGACATGGTCCCCGGTCGTTCCGGGGGGAAATTGAGCAGGAAGGGCAGCAGAGGAGCGAGCGGGAGAGCCTCGCAGCCAGTTAAAGTGATACCCCGTCTCCCCCTCTCCTGCCGCCGCCGGGCCGCGCACCCGCCGAACATCATTTACTTGGCTCGGGGCGGCTCGCCTCGTTAGAAACCCAATAAAACCCCCCGCGGCCGGGCGGCATGTGTGTGACTCTGCGCGGCGCGTGCTCTGGGTGATTGGCGAGTCCGTCGAGTCACGTGACGGCGACCGGACCAACCAGCCGCGTCGCCAAAAACAGATCAGAGCGCGCGTCGCGATGGCATTTGGGAAGGGGGGGGGGGGCTTTTTATTATGGCGCTTTGCATGCCGGATTCGCCGAGGGGGGGGGCATCCCAAATCGTTTCGGTTCGCGCGCATAACAACGAGACGAATCTGCGGTGGATGAGTGAGCGATATGGCGGGGGCGTGGTGCGCGCCGGGGCGGGAGGACGCAGAGGGACGGCCGCCCCCGCGCCGACACGCCTGGAACTATGTCAGTGGTGCGGCGGCTGGCGCCCTCCCTGTGTGTATGCAGAAAGGCCGGCGCGGCGCGGGGGCCCGGCCCGGCGGTCGCCTGCTTGATGAGCGGCAAAAATAAATCCGCTTTTATTACTGCAGCGGTGCCGTGGTGGGCAGCTGCGGGGCTGTGGGGCTTGTCTCCTCGCCGCCGCCGCCGCCTGCACCCCTGGGGCGCTCTTGCACCCTCCTCTGTTCCTCTCACCCCCACCCCCCGCTCATCTCTCTCGCTCTCTCCTCCATGGCCGGTAGAGGAAGCGAGGAGAGCAGCAGCAGCAGCAGAAGGGAGAGCGAGAGCCCAGCCTTCGGCGGCCCTCTGGGTGAACTGCTCACCAGATGATATCGACCTCCCCCTCCCCGC
>NW_026267401.1:143725-147159 GCF_000697945.3 Frankliniella occidentalis | reverse complement strand
AGCGGGTGGCCTACTCGCGCGTACGGCTGCAAGTCCTGCTACTTGCGGGAGTCTCTCCGGTGCGTCAGCTGCGAGGCGTTGCTCGCCCCGCACACCTGCAGGTGCGGGCCCGGCAGGTGCCCGGCAGGTGCGAGGCGGGCTGGGCGCCGCTGCTTACCTGTTAACGACGGGATTGTGTCCGGTCTGCGGCCAACATTGGCGCCACGGGATTCTCCACTGCCGTACAGCCTGCATGTATATCGGTCACGCCAACTGCAGTGCGTGTGTGCTCACGTGAATCGCAATGTGTGTGTGTGTGTGCGTGTGCGCGCGCGCGTGAGTGCATCCGCATACCGGTACGGTACAACGTCCTCTGTATTGAGGTTCCTGCTATCACGGACCGACGAGTGTTGCAATCATGTCTTCATCGTTCCGTTCCAGTGCAGCAATACAGCGGAACGCAGTAATTTTTATTTTTTCAAAACCAATATTAGCTGTTTACTTACTTGTTTAACAAATGTCATGACCGTCTTTGCGGGAAGGGTACGACGGCACAGCCCTTGTTTCTTCTGCCCTGCGCCTCGGGGCGCCAGAGTCGCGCTCGCCCCGTCGCCAACTGCGCCGCGCCGTTCAGCAGCGGAGGCAATTCAATTTTCGCGGAGGGCGCAGGGGCCGGGCAGGGCGCAGCGCGGCGACGGCCGGCATGGGGTCTGGTATGAGAAACTGTGAGCGGGCGCTGCCGACCGGCTGGCCTCGCAGCGCCCCGCCCCCTCGGCCCTCCGCGCGTCGGGCCCGGTCGGACCCCCAATCATTATCAGAATCTACTTAGCACGACTCGTGCTGGTGCTGAGTGAGTACCTTGGCATAGCGTAGTACGAGCGGGGCGGCTGCGGGGCGCGGCGGGCTCGCAACCGACAAATGTTGTTACAACACTCTTAGTTCCTTACAAACAGCGGTGTTCGTATTACGAAGGATTTGTTTGTAACTTACAAAGGATCTAAAGCAGCCATATTACGAACGATTTTCCTTCATATTACGAACACCCCCCATTCGTAATACGAAAAGCCTCGTTTGTAATACAAACCAGGCTCTTCGTAATACAAACAATTTGTTTGTAATACAAATGCTCCAAATCATTTGTACGTTACGAAGAGCAGTTGTTCGTAAGGGACTAACAGTGAATGTTGTATCGTATCGATCCTACGGTTTTGATAGCGAATGGGGCGATTCTTTAAGCGTGTTTCATTTGACAGTCAAGAAGTAGTTCTGTCTGTCTGTCTGTCTGTCTGTCTGTCTGTCTGTCTGTCTGTCTGTCTGTCTGTCTGTCTGTCTGTCCATCCGTCCGTCCGTCCGCTGCTGCCGCCGGGACCGCTCCTCGGCAAAGATTGACTAGGCCAGCGTGTTTTCTGCCGCATTAACACCCGCCCGCGAGGAGCTACCGGGGACACGGGGTCCTTGGCGTGGAGCAGCAGCAGGCGGCGCGACCTCAAACAATGCGACATCACGGGGGGAAAGAGAGACAGAGGGCGCATCGCGGGAGGAAAGTGCTCGAGTCGTCTTCCTCTGCCGTTCCGCTATGCCTCGTCAGTCCCCCCTTGTTTTGACGCATATGCATGCACTCGAATGGCGTCCGCACTGGTGGTGGAGATGGGCGTCGTCGTCATGCTCGCCCCGCCTCACCTCACCGCGCCATCAGCGCCCGTTTGGCTGCTTGCCTCCCCACCTTTCCTGTTCCTCTTCAGCTTCCTGCTCATCTCCACCCACCCGACCCCCATTCTTTCCCAGCAGTATGCCTTTGTTTGTTATCTGTTTTGCATAAGACGTGCAGTATGTCATACACAGGCGGCAGTGTGTTGAACAACAGTCGCCCCCCTGATATTATTGATCGACAAAAAGATTTGGACGCATTAGAGACGACTCTGACGATGTTGTTGTTAGTAGTGGTGGTGCACGCCCCGCGACGACTAGGCCGCTGTCCGTCGCCACGCCCCACCGCCGCCGTCGCAAGCCTCGCCGTGGTGTACCTCCCCCCCCCCCCACCGTACCCTTCTTTTTGCGACCGACAAGTGGGAAGGGGTAAAGAAGGGCTGGCAGGGTGCCAAGCTGTCCCCGCGCGGCGCAGCGCGGCGGCTGGGCTGGGGGGCCGGGTCGGGGGCGGCGCTACCCAAATATGGACGCCTCCACCTCAAGCAGGGGAAAGGCGCAAAGGCTCACTCACTAATTGCACACTCATTTGTTTGCTCAAGACGATTACACGCGGTTGGCTTTTAATCCGCGGTCGGACGATTAGAGTGTCACTAATAATTTTTCTCCGCACGTTTTACATTTTTTATGGCGGACCACTTGTGGTGTGTGCATGTGTGTATATGTGTGTGCATGTGCATGGAGCGTAATATACTCCGGCGCAGCGTGTCATAATCCTATAATTGAGTCCCCCTCCCTCCCCCTTGCTCACCCCCGTGGGTGCCGTAAATGTGGCATACCCGGTCGAAATCCTCTGGCCCGGACCCGGGCCCGGCTGGGTCCTGGCTGGGTCCTCCTGGGCTGGGTCGGGCCGGTAGGGTCCAAGGCCGCCGGTTGGTTGTTGTAGTGGGAGGAGGAGGAGAAGGAGAGGTGTGCCTTATTCATGCTGATGCTGGGCAGGGCGAGCTGCACAAGCGCATTAATGGCTCTTACCATAGCGTCCCCGCGAGTAATTATATGGTAAGCTCTGTAGGGCGAGAGAGGATCAGAGGAGGGTAGGAGGAAGAGCAACAGGCGAATATTATTGCTCAGGGAAATGAAATAAAAGGGGGCGATACTTGCGGCGCTTTTTGGCGCCTTTCAGGCCGACCAGTCGCGCGTCTGTAGGTCTTCATGCTTTCCCGCGCGCGCGGCGCGGCGCGCAGCCCTATGGCCTGGGCCTGGACTGATCAATGGCCGAACAGCTGCAGGGGATAGGCAGCGGACCTTGGGGGAGAAGGGGGGGGGGCGGTGGGGAGAGTCTGCACTGCAGCAACTCACCGCGGGAGAGAGGGAGGAGAGCAGGCTGGGCTTCGGGCTGAAGTGATATAGAGTGCCAAACGGAGCAGGGGTTTGATATCGAATGGAGAGTCCACCTCTCCTCTCTCCCTCTCTCTTTCTCCCTCGCTCCCTTGCGCTCCCCTATCTCGCTCCCTTGCGCTTCTCCCTTTATCTCGCTCACTTCTCGGTCGATCATTATCGCCGTTATACGAGATCACGAGGGCAGCTCTGCGGCAGCTCCGGGCGCTGAACGAAGAAGGGTGACCGCAGACGCGCCGCACCCTCCGCAAGCCCCCAAAGTGGCTCTTTGGCCACAATAACATTGGGTGGGCAGCTAGCGCCCCCCAGCCCGGGCGCAGCGGCCGCGGGGTAGCCCCTGCTGCTGCCTGTTGGTGGAAGTAGTCATCACTCTGATTACTCCGGGCACGCGAGGGCGAGGTGGCGCCCCGCCC
>NW_026267401.1:142510-143675 GCF_000697945.3 Frankliniella occidentalis | reverse complement strand
CGTAGTGCTCTCCACCCCCGCGCCACGCCTCGCCGCCCCGCTGCCCCAAACACGCCGCCCACCGCGCCCACGTGCTCGCTGCTCGCTCGGGGCAGAGCGCTCGCGTCGTGCTCTCACGCTCGACGTCTCACTCCTCCAGCCCCTAACACGCGGCCCTATCCTCCCCCCCTCAGCCCTACCTCTATCCGCGCAAAGTCCCCTCCCTCCCCTATCCCTATATATTTCTCCCGGCGCCGCGGTCAAAGGCCGCCCCTTAGCGGCAGCCGCTTGCCCTGCTCGCCCTCACCAGGCGGGCGCGGGGCGGCGCGGGCAGCTCCACCCTCAATCCTCATTACCTCCTATCTCCACTCCCATCCCCCGTCAGTCCCTCTCACCCCGGTGGCAGGAGCCTCTCTATCGCCGCCGCTCCACCGGCGGCCCGCCCGGCCCGCCCGCCTCCTTCGTCCCGGCGAGCTTGGGGGAGCGCAGAGCGCAAGCCAGCGGAAAACGACCCCGCGAGCAGCAGCAGGGCCTGGCCGTCCATCCCCTTCCCACTCCCATGGGCCCCACCAGCAGCAGCAGCCCCTCTCTCTCCCTCTCGCACATGCGGCGGTCGCCGGTGGTGAAGAACGCCGTCGCACGCTGAATTTTTCATCGCGAATTCCCTGCAGTGTGCGTCTCGGGCGCGCTGGCTGCCGCGCCGGCCGGGCCGGCCGAGGAGCCAGGCTCAGGGCCTTGTACTTCTGCTTCTCTTGCTGCGGCGGCGGGGCCCGGAGTCGACGTGCTGCCCTTGCGAATGCATGAGGCTGTCCGTATAGTGCCTGCGGGCCTGCAGGGCACGGCCAACAGCAGGCCCTTCTTCTTGTTCAGGTGGGGGCGCCGCGGGGCGCGCAGCACTGCTGGGCCGTCCCTCGTCCCTTCCCGCACCGCCCCCGTCACACTGCTCAAGCCGCACGCCCGCGACCGGTCGCGGCTATCGTGATAATTGTTATGATTATGACTCGTATTCCTTGCGTGAAAGCACCACCGCGTCGGCAGCATCACGACGACGACGTCGCCTCGCGTCGAGGTAACCTGCGGCCAACCAGCGACGCCGCCGCCACGCCGACCGCCGCCGACGTCGTAAGCTGCCACCGCCGCCACCGCCGTTACCGCGACGACGATGTTGTCGCCGTCGCCCCCCCCC
>NW_026267401.1:136335-142460 GCF_000697945.3 Frankliniella occidentalis | reverse complement strand
AAATAAATTCTTATATTTATTTCTATCTATCTCTTGTTTTGCATCATTGAATTACAGATAATTATTGATGATGATATGACATTAGTATCAGATGTTTGATTGGGATTGAAACTTGAAGCTGAGGCGGAAGGAAGTCCAGGTGTTAAAATTATTTGTTGTTTCTGATGAGATATATCTACTACAGTGTTCAATGATTCTGAACCAACTTGTGGTTGAGCCTCTGGTGGTAAGTTATGAGGGTGATGTTTATTTTGATGACGAATCAAGTCTCTTTTAATACGGTAGGCCTGTCCACAATAACATGTAAAAGCCTTATCATTTGAATGTGTTAGCCGGTGCTTATGTAGGTCATTACTCTGGGCAAAACCCCTTGAGCAAATATCGCAAACATATGGTTTTTCTCCTGTATGCGTACGTATATGTGGTACAAGATGTGCACGTCTTTTAAACTGCTTGTTACAGTATGAGCATCTGAAAATGAAGAATCGTTAAGATAAAGCTTCACACCTCCCCTTTTATGAAAATTAAACAATACTCACTTGTGTGGACGGTCTTCACTGTGTGAGGCTTTGTGAATGTGGAGATTTGAAAGGGATGAAAATGTCTTTGGACAGATACTGCATGTATAGGGTCGCTCGCCAGTATGAGACCGTCGATGATCATCTCTTGCAACTTTGGTAGAGTATTCTCTGCTACAAATATCACATTTAAATGCCTTCTCTCCTCCATGAGTTATTTTCATATGTCTCATGAGTCCCTTGAAAAAAGAAAAGCAAAAGCTATGTGACTTTGTTTCTCAAGTGGGGTGTTCCAGTAAAATTGAATGTACGGTACTTACTGCTGTATTGGAAAGTTCTTTGCCACAAATTGAGCATATTGTAGTTTTCATTGATTTGTTTTCCCTCTCATCATGAATACTTCGTACATGGTGTCGTAAACTGGCCTTACTGGAGAACTCCTTCCCACACAGGCCGCATTGACATAACTTCTGTTTTGGTTTTGATTTTAATTTGCAACCAGAGCTGTTAGAACTGGAAGTACTTGGCTGGGGTTGGGCTGTGCTTGTATTTGGATCGATATGCACTGACTTATGCTGTCTGAGGTTTTTACTCCACTTAAATGCTTTTCCACAAACATCACACATGAAGGCTCTTCTTTCAGTATGACTGATTTCATGGGTATGCAAAGCTGTCACCTAAAATTTATGAAGTTCCAGAAGATTAATTCCAATTATAATAATATTGTACAACACAACAAATACCATATTTATTTGATTGTAAGTCACACCCTTCAGTCTAATTTTGACACCCAAATGTAGGGGTACTGCTTAGAATTAGGTGCCCAATGTGCACGGGTCTTATAGGCGTCTTTCTTGTGGTAAAATGTGGGGTGTAGCTCACAATTGAATAGATGCAGTATTTGCTAAAACATATAGGAACCTTTAGCTTGCATAAAAGTAGCATACCTTGTGAAAACATTTTCCACATGTTGCACAAACAAATGGTTTCTCTCCACTGTGTAGACGTAAATGGTCTCGTAGTCGAGATTTGACCTTGAAGTTTTTCCCACAAAGACTACAAGGGTATGAAGGCAACACACTTGGATCCTGGTGTGTTCTCATGTGTTGTATTAAAGAGTTTCTCATTTTAAATCCTTTTCCACATTGATTACATATATGGTTTTTTTGATTGGAGTGAGAGAGGTAATGAATTTGAAGAGTGTGATTCCTGAAATAAAAATAAAAACAGATAAATCTATATACTTTAAAAATGTGCAAATAACATTTCAGTTTGTTTAATTTACTTCAAGCCTTAAAGGATTGCTACTTTACTTTCAAGTGTCTTAAATACCTTGCAAATGCCTTGCCACAAAATGTGCATTTGAAAGGTCTTGCTAACTCCTCTTGAGTGTGAGTTAAGCGATGTTTCCCTAAAAGTGTATTGTTTCCAAATGCCATACTGCAAATTACACACTTAAACGCACGAGACTTCTCCTCTTCTGTGTGTTTAAGACGATGTTCCATCACAGATGATTTAGTCCCAAATCCCTTGCCACAAATATGACATCTACAATGATGATACTGGGTTAACAATTCAGCACTTCATAACTTAAATCAAACTAAAGCATATCAATTTGTGATGAAGTAACATACTTGAAAGTCTTAAGAGATGGTTTCAGTGCATGTGTCCACAAGTGGACACTCAATTTACTTCGGGTGCTAAAGGTTTCTCCACAAGTTTTGCATTCATGTCTGAATGATTCAACACTGTCAGCATGTAGTCGCTGATGTCCTGCCAACCGCTCTTCGGTAGCACAAACTAGTCCACACTGCTTACATAAGTAAACCTAAGAGTTTAAGAAAAGAAAAAAATTAGACATTTGCTTTCTGTTAGGTATTGTAAACCCCCAAAATTTGCTTACCCTTCTGTTGCTATAATTTTTTTGTAGTTTTCCCATTTCTATCTCATGTATTGTATAATGCAAATGCATCTCATGAAGAGAGTTTTGAGGATGTGAACAAAACTTGCAGATAAAAGTAATTGGGGGGTTAGAGTCAGTTAGGTGAGATTTTTCATGTGAGAGCAACAACACTGGGTTACTAATGAATTTTTTGCATAAGAAACAAATATGAGATAAGTCTAAACCTTTAGCTTCTCCTTCAGTACATCTTATTGAAGTAGCATTACAAGAACTTGTATAAGCATCTGGAAAAAAATTAAGACACTGTTAGATTTGAAGTGGATTAGAAATAAAAACCATCATTTCTGTGAATGAAAATTACCTTTGGATTCTGAAGAATCTTGAATACAATTGTTACTTGAAGTTTGCATGTTATAGAGTTTATCTTCTTCATCCTCAGCAGTGATTTCTTTTGACTCACTATTACACTTAGTACTAACATTTTCAATCACAACAACAGCTGTGGGAGCTCGTCTTAAACAAGTTGGCCGAACAACAGACACCATTGTGCCTTTGCCTTCATTATTCAAACTACCAATATTACGGTGTTCTCTTATGACGGCAGACTCAATGAAAGTGCTTGCTTCAGTTTCAGCTATATGACAAGCGTTTTGATTGTCAGACACCAGCACAGAGGGGTGAACTGACTCATGCCTCACAAGAACACTTTTTGACCTATTTCAAAAAAAAAAAGAAGACTTATTTCAAACAAGATGTAATATTTGACATGTTTGGCAATGTACAAAACTCATACTGACCTACACGTACTTTCTTGTTGATAAGAATCACTACTGGTGGTTAGTTGGATTGCTGACCTGTCAAGCAGAAACCTATTTTATACAACAATTGAATCTGTAGTGCATTATTATTATCACAATATTTTTTCCATTTTTACTTACACACGATTTGTAAACTGTGAAGCCATAACATCATCTCTTAATGCATCATTAGATTGAGGTAGCATTCCTCTACTTTCTGAACTTAAAGAGCTTGATTTCTTTTTAAGAAAAGAGTTCTGTTTAGAGGTCTTTCTTAGCTGCAGAAAATTGAAAATTATAATTATTTTCTGCTGATCGATTAAGAGTGAACCAGAGTAAAAATATCAGGTCTGTACTTACTGTACTTACAGTGGAATCTTTCTTGTGGCTAGAGATACATCCATACTCATCATCAGACTCATTCTCTAGGTTGTGAGTGCTTGTATGAGACAGTTCAGCATGTTCCTGGTATTGAATTTCATTTGAAATATTTGACACAATATGAGATATGTTCGTTATCACCCTGCTATTTATGGGCATGGATGAAGGGATTTCTGAGACAAATACCCTATCCAATTCATTCTGATCCACTGTCTCTACTTCAGGTAAGTTGTGGTATTGTAAATGCCTATCAGATTTAATTTCATAAGAGAGTAGCCTATTTTCCTGATCTTCGACTAGCTGATTTACATTTATATGTGGTGTGTTAGGAAAATGCTGCTGGCTGGTAACATCAATCCCATGGTGAATATCGTTCTGTGTGTCTGTGGGCAAGCTTAGTTTGGAATAATCATGAGATGAAATTTGAAATCGCTCCAATGTCTTTGGTGGCGAAATAAGAACAGACTCCTGTCTGATAGGGAACTGAAACAAAGTCAAAAATATGGGGATAACAGAAGATAATGTAAAGACAGGATAACATTTCTCACTTAGACACAACAATACCTCAGCTTTCTCCAACATTTTTTGAAATCTATGATGTGCCTCCTGACAATTCTGATAAAGTAAATGCCATGATAATAATGATGACATACATTCATAGCAAAGCTGTGAAGGTAGGACATCCTCCCTCCGCACCTAGGGCAAAAAGGTATAAGATAATATGACCTTTGGGAGTCCCTTGGGACTTAAAAGATTTGTTTTGAGTGCTGGAACCATATTAGCATTATAACCAACCTGAAGCTGAAGATATAAATGGATTTTATGATCCAGACTGTGTGTTTCCCCCTCTGCACCAAATATAGATATCAGGTAATCATTTTGAGCTCCACATATTCTACATATCTTCTTAAAATTCTGAAGTAATTCAGTCCAACTATTTGTCTGCAACCCTTGTTGATGGCACAGAGATGTGTTCGACGCTAATGATTGCATTGTATTGGACTTATGAGATGATAGAACACTTCTTGTTTAGTGTCTCTTACAATGCTTGGGGGCTGTCATGCTACCAGACTAAACAAAAGATAAATAAGGCTTTTTTTCAAAGCTGTCCCATGATAGTCTAACAAAAGCTTCTCAGAAATACCTACGTTTTCCTGCTTGAATTGTATGTAAACAAACTACATAACCTTTTGGTCTTTGGCAGACGATTCTATTCGAAAGGTATTCAGCCTTCAGACAGCGATTTGAGTCGCAAGTAGACGTATTAAAAACATTACAACGGCTTTCAAAAGACCAAAATATCACTGGTTGTTATGCCTTAAACAATAAACAAACTTGAATCCTTGATTTTCTCTTGATTTTTTTGCCACCAACGACCAACATGATTTCCTTTCCCCTCTCCCCCCCCCACCACCACCACCACCTCTACATCAACTGTCATCTGTTCCCTTTCAATTCAAATTTCAGATTATTCGGCTTCTGCTGCTTCCTTTCTGCTCTGTCAACATTGTTAAGGCAAACACACAAAAATGGAAGAGGTTGCTCTGCGCATTCAAAGCAATTTGTCTCAGGTGTTTTCTCAGTTAAGCGACAACTCTTCCATCGGTCAACCAAAAAGTGAAGTTGAAGAAAATGTGACAACAGAGGTTAGTTTAGTGTCATTCTAGGAAATTCTATTCAGTCTAGATTCAATTGCAATTTTGAAAAAGCAGTACTTCATAGAGTGAAATTATTTGAAATTTCATCGTTTTGCACTTGTCTCCTGTTTCCCACAGGATTGTTTGCCTCCAAGTTTGTCTAGACTTCCAACTTTTCCCATCCTGAAGCAAATTTCTGATACCAAAGTTGAAACGTTGAAGCGTCAAAGTGAAATTGATTTAAAACCATTCATCAAATTGTTTGAAAAGGTGGAAAATACAGTTTGTACGTGACTATCTGATTGTTGTCAAATTATTATGTTGATGCTTCTAAATCTTTAGTTTCTTTTAACCACTTCTCGGTTTGCTTTTTTTAGATGACGGTATGGATTTGGCAGCAAACATTGCTACCTGTTTAGAATTTATTCATAACTCCAGCCAACTTTTACAGCAAGTATTAAAGGACCCAATGTCTCAGGATGCATTACCTTTACCACATCACATGCACAGGTGGAGTGTACCAGCATTCTCAAAGCGAATGGAGCCAAGGGAACCTTAGCAGTTTATTGTAGTAACCTGGTTGTGATTTCATTTACAGAAAAACTATTGATATGATTGAAGCATGTGTATGGACTGTTCAGCACCCACGGTGGCAACCATTAAGTTACGAAGTAGAATGGGGAAACCTTCTACCAAAGCTGGTAATTAATAATAATTTGCACAATCCTCTCATGTTTGTATTTTTGGGTGAAATGGTTAATTTGATTGCTTATGTCTTTACAGAGACAAGAAGTGTCTGATTGGATTGTGTCAGCCAAGCTATCTGGAAAGCACCTAAAAGAAGTTGAAGACTTGAAGCAGAAGCTTGATATGGTCTTGGAAAACTACT
>NW_026267401.1:131138-136285 GCF_000697945.3 Frankliniella occidentalis | reverse complement strand
CGCCACACCCCGCCCCGCGCCCTTCCCCGAGTCCCGAGTAGGCCTAAACCATACCACCACCTCGTGCCTGTGTCCGTGTCATCATGACCATGGCCTGGGCGGCCTGGGCTTCTAAAGATCTAGTATGTGCTGAATGTGCACTCTCAATCATTATTGGATCAAACCCTTCCTCCACTTTAAAAACACAGACATACCCGTCGCCGCTCCGACTGCAAACAAAAGGGGGGGGGGAGTAAAACACGCTTATGGGAAAGAGGGAAGGCAGGTCGGCACATACATTTTTGCAATATTTTTTTTTGTGAGTGCGTTTTAAGTCTAACTGCTTGTTTGAGTTATTTTTCTTTCCCTGAAAGTGTCAAGAGTGTAGGGGCAGCGGGTCACGCGAACGCCACGCCGCGCCACGCCACTTACGCTGCTGCCTCGCCGCGGTGGGCGTCGAGTAACGAGCCCAGCTGGCTGTTGATATTATTTGCAGAGGAAGGAAAAAGTGGCCCGAGTAAAACAACAGAAAAAGGGAGAGAAATTAATTATCATTTCGAGATGGGCACCGTTCTGCGGAGTCACGACCATATGATCGCAATGCAACAACTTTAAGTAGTGGACACTGGGCTTATTCTTTGACTGTTACACCTGGTTCAAGAATCAAGTCGGTCCAGACTATAAAGACAAATGTCGACAAATGCATACACAAAAATTTCTTTTACGCGATCATTGTTGTTTGTGCTTCACCTGAGCTCCGGTGACTCAGTAGTACGCGACATCAGAGCAGCAGGCGGCGCCGCGTCGCAAGAAGGGGGAAAAACAACTGCAGCAATTAGGCCTGCTGCATCTTCTCGTGCTCCTCTTCCTTTCCTCATCCTCTTGTCCCTCTGCGCTCTCCGCCTTGCTGTGCAGCGTGGACCACGAATAGAGGAGCCTGCCTGACTGCACTGTAATCATTTGTGTCGTCATCTTACAAAATGGCCTTTTTATTTTAATCTCAAAATCTCTTACATACTTTTATAAATAATTTGGGAAAAACGTTACGAAACTATGCAGTTTTTAGTCGATTTTGACTTGCGATTGTGAAACAATAGGAAGAGCGGGTTTTATTATTAGTCTTAACTTTAAATATCTGCCAGTGCTAATGACAAAATTTATGAATTCGGTGTTAGTCTGGTGCGAGCGCTGGATTCACGAATGACATTTTTAAAACTTTTTTGGTAAATGAAAACTTAGCTTTATGCAGTAGTGTGCTTGGCTCCGCGCGCGCCCGTGGCCTGACCCAGGGACCTTTAATGAGTCGGAATGAGAGCTCTGCCCCGGCGAGGAGGACAGCGGGGAGAGCGGCAGGGGTCACCGCCCCCCACGGTGCATCATCTTGGCGTTCGCACGTGCACCGCCCCGCCACGCCCCGCCCCACCACGCCCCGGCACGCTCTTACCCTGCCAAAGCCCGACGCACACAGCGACGTCTCACTTCATCAATCAGTTGTTGCAGACCTGCCGCTGTGCTGCACTTGTTGAAAGCACCTGCTGCCTTTTCGGCGCGCGATGGCTTTTCGCAGCGAAATATTGGCTGTGTTCCGACTTTTTCAGACCGTCTTGCTTATGGTTTTTGTGTGGTTTTATTACCAACACCATCGCACTCTGCTCCTCTGCTTCATCCATCTCTCTCTATCAACACGGCGGTGCCGAAACAAATTTTTCGACACACTACATCTTTCTCTCTCTCTCGCCCCATTTTTTTTTGCCGCCGCGGCGTGTGTCCCGGCCTAGACCGGTTCGTCTGTATCGACAGGGCCTGGCCTGGCCTGGAGGGCGATCGGAGAGCTCCCTGAGAACGCTCCACTTCCGTCCTCCCACTACCCCCCTCACCCTATTTCAGACGATTTAGAAGGCGTTTCCGGTTGTTTTCAGGGAGCTCTCCGATCGCCCTCCTGGCGGCCCGGCCTGGCCGCGGCACCCACAGGAATGCCTGCCAGGCGGTGGGCTAGCCGCGGCGGGCCCGGGCACGCGCTGCACAAGTGGGCTGCCCGCCCGGGGGCCACGGCGGCCTGCCTGCCTGCCTGCAGGATTCCTGCTGCTGCAAGGTCCTCCTGCAACGGCCTGGAAGCATCCCCCTATGCTGCCGGTGGTGGGCCGCTCTAGCTGCGCCCGGCCAGCAGGCCCGGCCCGGCCTGCCGCCCTGCCCAGCCCCTGGCGCGCGGCCAGGCGCGCCACTCACCCCCGCCGCGACCCCCTCCCGCGCTCTCTCGCTCTCGCTCCGACCCGAGCGAGGGGCGGCGGACGCACTCGCTCGCTCTCCTGGTCGTTGCTCTCTGGCTGGCCGGGCCGGGCCCCCGTCCGGACGGCTGACATTAGAACGCCGCCCCGCCCCGCCCCGCCCCGCCCCGCGAAGCGCCTGCCCTGCATCATGTTAGCGCAGCACCACCTCAGACCCTCAGTGGAGCGAGGTAGGGCAGAAAAAAAATTGAACAAAAAGTACTCTGAACCCCCTGCTGCGGTAACCAACTGCAATACCCCCATTAGATAAATTTACCAGATAAATACACACACTATCGCACTTACTATCGGCGGTGGGGCCGTTCGCATCGTGTGAACTTCGGTGCGTAATACTTCACAGCACACCGCGCCCGCAGTTCCGACCTGGTCCACATGTTCCTGGTTCCTTGTACATCCACACCAATTTGTTCCTTGGACAAGTGTAAGGTTTTACTATTTTTGTCCAGGTTTTGGATCAAATGTGCATCCGTTCTGCATGCGTGCACAGTAAGGTGTTCGTGTAAGCAACACGCAAGTGTTCCTGAACACTAATTAGTGCGTGTTCTGAAAATTTATTGGAAAGGGGGAGGGGGTGAAGGAGACAATCACACCTTCCCGTGTCATAATTGTATTTTTTTTTAAAATGACGGTAGTTGTTTCTCAATTTTTCTTTTGCGGAGTATTTCGGTCGCGGTGTACAGTGTGCGCCGCCAATCGTGCGCGTCCCCCGGGCGCATGGCTCTGGCAAACACGCGAGCAGCAGCAGCGGCGGCGGCGGCGGCTGCAAATTGTGATCTACGGCCTACACAGGGGCGTAAGTGAGTGAGCGACGACTGGGGAGCAAACACCACGACGGCAGAAATAAAGAGAGAACCTCGCGGGAGCTGGCGGCAGTGGCTATCGCCGTGGGAGAACTCTACCTGCTGCTGTATCTCTCTCTCTCTCTCTCTCTCTCTCTCTCTCTCTCTCTCTCTCTCTCTCTCTCTCTCTCTCTGCGCTATGTTTGCCGAGCTCGGGCTGTGTATTGGTTCTTGTTGGTTTTTGACACTCGTGGGACCTTGTGGCTACAGCGGCAGCGCCCCGCACAGCCCCTCTGGAGCCGCGGCCACCGCACCGCCACACAAGATCGTGGCCGCCCAATAAACTCAAAGTCGCCCTTTTCTTTCTTCGCCTCTCTCTTCTATTTCTCGATCTCTACCGAATAGAGGTGCTCGGCTCGGTCCTCCCGTCCCGTTCGCTCTCCTCCTTGACCAGTGTGGCCACCGCGTCGCTTCGCGCTCAGGTGTCGAATTTATTATTCGTGCCCATATGCGCGTGAGTGAGACAGAGACAGAGAAGGAGAAAAAACAAGGGGCCTATGAAATGTGACTGATCCAGAAATGCGTGTATCAGGTGACCGCGCGCGAGCAACAAGTTATGGAGTGGTAGATTCTCGTAGGTTTCTTCAGAGATGTGTTCTCTGCCACGGTGGGCTTCTGGTTTGATCGCGCAGCTGGATAGAGAAAAGTTACAACCTGTGCGTAAGCTATGCAAAACTAGCGAAAATTTCCATGCTGACATAAATATTTGGTGCGGCTATTCATGAAAACTTTGACTTAAAGAAAGGGTTAATCAAAGGTCAGCAGTGACCACTCTTGACCACTCCTGATACTCCACCCCTCCCCTTTTCCCCTCCCTTTCCCCATGGCCCCAGTCTCTATACCTCGCGAGCAAAGCTCTGGTCGTTTTCCGGCTCATTTTGCGTGTTAATGAATTGCCCCATCAGGAAGCCTCTCTGACTCGCGCTTGGCTCTGCCTCTCGTATTGCGAAGGGAGGAGGAGTAAAAGGTGGAAGGGGGCGCGCCCCCTCGCACAGCGACCCAGCCCACCCAGAGCACGAGCGAGCCTCTATTGGTCGGGGCCTAAATCTGTAATTGCGACAATTACTTCCCGCTGCAGTGCACTGAACATTCTGTGGAGTGTGTGTGTGCGCGCGCGCGTGTGCGAAGGAAGAGAGAAAGAATGTAGCAGACAGAGACACAGAGAACTTTGATGGCCCCTCATCCACAACACCTTTCCCCCCGTTTTATCTTCATTCAATTCTCGGAACGTCCACACTACGACCGCCCCTGATGGGTGCGGAGCAAGCGGGGTCCCTTTGCTTCCTCGAAAAAGTAATATCGCTTTTTTTACTGCCTATAAATTCCTCCTCCTACCACCAAACCATTCGATCCGATATAAACATCCCCCTCCTCGCCCCCTCGATGTCGCCCGGCGCTTTTGTTTTTATCCGGTTCGGAATTCCCTTGCTGACTCTCATCTCCATGACGTCCGTTATCGTTGCTACAATCGCACCAGTTTCTGCCCGCTGCAGTCAGCGCTCCGTTACAGTGTGTATGTGTGTGTGTGTGTCCGCGAATGGGACTGATCGCTTTGGCAGAAGCGGGCGGTCCACCGAAGCGCTGTGATTGGTCGAGTGGATCGCCAGCGCCGCGCCGCCCGGAGCCCCAAAGGGCCTCGGAGACCGCAGAGCAGAGCCTTTATGGCGCCCTCCAAGCGCGTCCGTTTGATGATTGTCCCCGACGGGACCTGTAATGAGGGTCAGGGCGCCGTGTTGACGGAGCAAACGAGGCGACAGAGGCCCAGAAAGAGAGAGACAGAGAGACAGAGAGAGAGACAGAGCAGAGAGAAGAGTGTTGGTCTCCCCGATACAGGCGTGTATTATATGGACGTTGTCGTGTCGTGGTGTTGACCGCCGACCTTCGGAAAAGTAGAGGACAGCAGCTAGGTCACTCGGTGTGTGTGTGTATGTGTGCGCGTGCGCGCGAGTGCGAGTTTGTCTGTGTGTGTGTGTCGGTGTGAGCGCACGCGCGCCTTCATGGAAATCATTTGCCGGTTTTCTGCACACTACCCACTACCCCCCCC
>NW_026267401.1:122410-130283 GCF_000697945.3 Frankliniella occidentalis | reverse complement strand
TGCCTGGGCTGCCCGCGCTTCCTTCCGCCACCTCCGGGACGTACCTCTTTCATATGGAGTGTGGTGTCACCGGTCGCTTGTGTGTGTGTGTGTGGCGGGGCGGGCGCCTCTATCTGGCCCAGTGCCGCACTCAAACTGGGGCAAGAAGAGGTGTCCGGCCCTCCTTTGCATCACCCCCTCCCCCCTCCCCTACTTTTACCTCCTGTCTATTTCGCTGCTCTCTCCGTCGCGAGGCATTCTGCATTAAAGTTCTGAGTGCGAGAACTTAAAGTCCTGTTCGGTTGTACGCCCCCTGTGTGACAAGTACGACGACTCTCGAACTTTTTAACGACCCTCGTCGTTGCGCATACCCTGGCTCTTTAAAAGTCACATTGAATCCTTCGTCGACACTGTTTTTCGAGCGATTTGAGGGACAAGAGGCAAAGGAGATGGGGGTAGGAGGGGGGGGGGGTAGCAAAACAAGAGTCATTCCCAGGGTTGCCAAACCTCTAACTGTAAAATTTACTCGCGTGCTCTCTTCTAGTCTCAACTAAGCATGTGTGTGAGAGAGGGAGAGAGAAAGGCAAGGCAAGGGGGGGGGGGCAGAGAGAGAGAGGGAGAGAGAAAGACAGCCGCACCTCCTCGCAAGCGTGCGGGCGACTCGCGCGGTATTGGGCGCGCCGTGCTATTTCTGGGCGCCGTGCCGCTGTCCGCATCCCCCCTTTCCCCCCCCCCCCCTGGTCCTCTCTCCCTTACCCAACCCCTTCCTTTTTCATCCCGACACACAGCTCTAAGCCGAGAGGACCTCTCGCCCGCGTGCGGAGAGCTGCGCTAGAGGAGAGAACCTTTACAGCGTTTCCCGGACCTCACCAAATACCGAAAGAAGAGTAAAATAAAAAGAATCCGCGAAAATGAAGGGCACAGATTACAAAGGCACGCGGGTCAACCCCCTTGTTGACTTGCATTTCTATCTCATGTATACTTGGCGCAACAAAAAGACGATGCGGTCTCTTTTGATCTCTCTCTCTCTCTCTCTCTCTCTTACGATAACGCTGTCTGTTTACGTGCACACGTTGGTCGCCGCCGCAGGCCGCCCCTTCGCAGCGCTCTGCGGATGGACAAATAAATACTTGGCTGAGCAAGGAGGGAGGGGGGGGGGGCTGCGTGTGGTGCGCTCCGCTGGCGGCTGCACGTACGATCCGAGGTGTTATTTGGTGCAGGCCCCACCTCGCTATGTGCCGATCTGTTCGGGTTGGTGCGGGCAAAGCCAGACCTTCCCTCCGTGATTTGGGCGATACGTGTGGTAGTACCGCGGGTAGTACGCTCCCGTTGCTCCACGTAGCGGACAGGTGGCGTATTGTAGGAATTTTCGTGGTTTTAGTTCGGACTCGTGATAGTCATTAATGTAACTGCAGGCCCTCGCTAACGATTTATTTGAGATGTAATTTGGAATTTGATTGTGGTGAGGATATAGTGAGAACGCAGTGAAGTTTTTGTCATTTCATAAGAACTAAATAATACTTCTTTTATTCATTTTGCCCTTTGTTCTTAAATAGCTTATAAATTGGTTTAAACTGGAGATATGTAGACCGGTCCTGCTTTTTTGTCCACCTCCTAACTCTACGGAAGCTTGCGGCCAGTAGCTCCTGCTTGTCCTCACATACAACCACTTCTGGTGGGTTGTTTTCTTCCTGTTGCTTAATTGACTCTTCTTTTTGGGAATCGTTGAAAATTTTCGCGTCCTGCAAAACGGGAAAAGGAGAATAATAATAGATCTTGAAGATTAGGATTATTGTTAATGTATCAGTTGTATAATAAGAGCAACAAATTAGACACGTACCAGCGCAAACTCGACTGAAAAAATCTTCCGCTCCAGCTCATCAAGTTTCTGTTTTACTAGTTCCAGAGCCCCCCTGTCGTGCTTGGGGCTGAGGCTGACCCTTGACGATTCCAAGACGCAGTACTGAAGACAGGCTGTATCGGTACACATGCTGCTGTCATGTGCTTCATCATAGCGTGCAGCCAATGTCATATCTTGGTCACAGGCCTGCAAAATGCCGATTAGTAACCTTTTTTGCATCAGGTGTACGCAAAGAATAGACCCCGTAGTGCGAGTTTGCTTACTCCCCCTTGGTCGCGGGCGCCGCGGATGGAGGAAGGCAAACCCGCAACACCGAGGTGTTTCCTTTGGCACCCTCGGTATACTGTAGCGATATACCCGAGAGAATTACATAGCGAGACACGTACCACTCTCTCGATTATGTTGTTCCTCCGAATCAATTCGTTGAGTCTCTCTTCTAGTTCCATGTCCTCTTTGGACGGCGTGAGGCCCTGCTGACCTCTGCTGATGGCGCTCCCCGCTGGTGGTGTCCCACCTCCAGCCTCCTCCGCCCTGTGCGCCGAAGACGACGCCTCCCGACCAGAGGCGGGTCGTGACGCCGGTTTGTCCCCGCGGTACCTCGGATCGTACACTATTGGCGTGTGCTTGCCGCCCCACCATGACTCTCCCTCTCGCTGGACGCTCACTTCCGGATCCTCTTCCTCCGTCTGCTGGTTCCGTGGCGGGACTTGGTAGCGGAGTTTGAATTTGCGGAGCCATTCTTTGTGTGCCGTGAAGGGCCGGCGAGGGCGCGAGTCTCCCATCGCTGCGTGAATTTTGAGGGCCTGGGCCTTCATCCTCGCGTTGGTAATGTATTTGCCCTGGAAAATTAAAGGGGGGGGGGGATGCAAATTAGCTGTACTCCATTACAAAATTCAACTCCAGTAGGTCACAGTTTCTTTTGACAGAATAGCGTATACTTTTTAGAGAAAGGTTGTGCAAATTTTCACAGTGAACAAGTATGATTTGCCCACGAGAACTGTTCTGCTTAAAAGACAAATAAACTTTTCAGGATAAAAAGTGCATTGTCTTATCAAATCTAAAAGTTGCACATAACATACCGACGCATGCTCTTCCAGCCACCAGACATAAAGCTTCTTTTCAAGTTCAGCCCACTTAGATTCTTTCATTGTGCTCCTCGACTTGTCTGGCGACTTGTTGCGGTACTTCTCACGCAAGACGGCTGCATTCATTTGGATCTTGCGGACATATCCCTGACGCACGTCAAATTTCTCGGCGACATCCTCTACATTTTCTCCACGATCGAGCAAATCGGCAATACTTATCTGCAAAAGAAAATGATACTTCAATGGCCAGTTCTTCTTGGGCACAACATACCGCGGGTGTCCAGGCTAAGACATGCCAGTACGTTGGGTTGCCTATGCACTGGCTGTAGGGGCTGCAGGCGCGGGGCGCTAGCGGGGGAGGCTGCTGCCACACCCCCCCGCAACCCGCCCGGCATCTGCAGCCAGTGCATATAGGCAACCCATCGCACTGGCATGTCTTAGCGTACTTACAACTGCACGGCGTTTGAACACTTTGATTTTGGGGGTTTTCTTACCTTCTGTTCTAACGAGAGAGTCTTGCGTTTCTTCTCGGGTGTTGGTGTCGAAGGCACTGGAGACATCACTCGAAAAGGAAATCCCTCAGCTTCGTTGTCCCTGCAGCGTTCCCAGTCGTATACTATTTGAGTCCGTCTTCTGCTAACATTCGCATTCTCTTCAATATTTTCTTCCTCAACCTTTTCTTCCTCAATCACTTCGTCCTCAATCACTTCGTCCTCAATCTTTTCTTCTTCAGCCTGCTTCGGCACCTTTGCCTCGTTCAGTGTCCTAAGGGTGTTCCGCTGCTCCCTCAATGACGGAATCAGGTAGCGTCTTTTGAATTTCGTTAGCCAGCCCCTGCTAGCCCGGAAGGGGGGTAGACCCGGCATGGCTGCACTCATTTCAACGGCTTGGGCCAGAATCGTTTTGTCGCTAAACTGCTCGCGCTGTGGATGAATAATAAAAAAAAATACATAATGGTTGTAGATTGAGAAGTATGAATAAGTTGTAGGGGAAGGCTACACCGGAAACCCAAAGTGTGTGGATGTGGCACACTTGTAGGTGTGTGCACGCCATGCGGACAAACAGAGGCACAAGTATGTCAATTTTTAAAGTAAAATTCACACCTTTACTCCCTTGTGTGTAAGAATCGGCATTGACACACCTACAAGCGTGCGACACTCACACACTTGCGTCTCCATTGTACTCTTTAAAAAAAAAGATTAGAGTGCATGACGTGAAATTTGGAGACAGGGCTTTAAGCAGAAGTCTGGTCCGTAAATGTCAGAACTATCAAAATTAAGAGAGCAGGTAGTTGATCGAACCGTTATATTGTCAAAGTTGAACAAAAAACTACCATGTGACAAGACTTACACTCTACCCCGAAATTTATTGCAAGAAAAGTTAGAAAAGCTAGAAAAAAAGGAAGAAAAACTATACTCAAAAGCAAAGTTTTAATTGGACCCTAATAATATAATATTAAAACTGGCCTTTAAAAGTTATTAATGTAGTCTAATTTAAAACTTTGCTTTGAAGTGTTTTTTTGTGTGTTTCTTTTTTAACTTGAATCAAAATAATTAGAGTAGCATTTTCTTTAGAATAATTGAAATGTTCAAGGGTACTTACCAATGCCTGCTTTTCAAGGCACCAGTTATAAAGTTCCTGTTCAAGTTTAAACCACTGAGTTTTCTTGATTCTGGTACTTGATTTGTTAGGTAACATATTGAACTTTGCACGATAGGAGACTGAGTTAAGTAAGATCTTGCGGACATGCTGTGGATGCAATTCGAATTGCTTAGAGACAGACAAGAGACTTGCCCCCTCGTTGAGCAAATCAATAATATGTATCTGAAATTGAAAAGAAAATGGCTCTGTATAATGTTGCACACATGCAAAGGGTTATTTCCTTAAATGTTTTTTAGGGAAAGGGTGGGGCATATCGTGAGCCAAAAGACCAGAACACTGGAAAAACATGAAGTTAATTTTGCAAGTTGAAATTATATCTATGGTCAACTAAAACCCGCCTCTGAACTGAAGAACTTTATAGCAAATCTGTACGTGTCAAAGTATCAAACCCCTCACATATTTTTTTTTAAATACAATGTACACACCAAGATATCTAGGACCGTAAACAGGTTTAACTGTAATGTATAAGCGAACCCGCTACATTGTATTCTCTTAATTGTTCACATAGGATTCATAACACTCATTGTTTTTTCTCACTATCAATTGATTCCTATTATGTTTCTTAGGTTTTGATTTTTTTTTTCTTTTATCCTATTAGACGCAGGGTTTTAACAATAATATGTTGCACGCACAAAACCTTCATACTTTTAAACTTACTAATCTGATGGTTAGTATAAGTTCCAAAATTTTGGTTTGACATAATGAGTTGGATATAGGTACTTCTCTCCGATAATAGGCTGCTAATTTATCAAGGCTAATATAGTTAACCAGATTACCGTATTTAAAATTAAAGCGAAGTGAACGCAATGTTTCCTAACCTCCTAACCTCTCTTCCTCTTTGAGTGAGTACAAAATGCTCAGAACACACTATAGACATGGTTTCTGAAATAAACACACGTCAAGAATGTAATGTATTGTTAAAAATACACTTAGCACGAAAGTCCCCTACGCGGTTAACGCGGGTAAAGTACATAATAAGCACTTGTTGTACCTCGCTCTGTCCACAGCAGACGAACAGGCACAACTTAAACGCAGAACTGATAGGTGCAGTTTTCTGACATATTTATCCTGCTTTACCTTCTGTTGTATCGAGAGCGGTCTGCGCCTCTTGACGCCAGATGGCGTAATCATTGGAGTTGGAGTCATTATTTTTCGATTAAAACGGACGCAGCGGGCAACGCAACACGACACACGTTTGCTGCGGCCAGCTGCGGCGGTTGAGAGCAGACTGACTGACTGCCGTGCCGTGCCGTGCCGTGCCGTGCCGTGCCGTGCCGAGCCGTACCGAAACTGAAACCAAACCAAAATGTTCACCGACCCGCTGCCCCCGCTGCCTCCCCCCCCCTCCCACAAATCCCTTCACCTCTTCTCCCCTCGGCCCCCTCTGGAATGTCCTGGGCGTTGACGGCCCGCTCCCCTCCCCTCCCGCGGCAGCAACAGACGGGTACCTGCGAACCTGCGGGAGCGCCCGCGAAGCGGCGGCCTCTTCTTCAACCCGGGGCTGACCCGGACTAACCCCGTGGAGATTTCCGCTGGACCATTAGCCTTCCGTTATACTACAACTTTCGTCTTAAGTGTCACCCCTTGGTCACAGACTCCAGCACGCAGGAGAGTAGATCTCTGTAGGAATCTACCGTCCACACTAGTCTATCGGAACACTGGCCCTCCACCTCCTCCTCCTCCTCTCGACGGTTCAATCTTTTCTGGGGCTTACAATAAAACTGCAACGTGCAAAACGAGAAGCACTTGTCTACTGTACTCCGGTGACCTCGCGGTGACCCCGCGGCCCGCGGGCGCCGCGCGCGCGGTCACTCCCTGCTGGCCGAGCGGTAACCCCCCCCCCCTCCCCACCTCACCAGTCGGTCTGCTGGCGCGGCGTCTTGATTAACCTGCAGAGGCGTAGGAGGGCGTGTGGCGGGGCGGGCCCGCGGGCCGCGGGGTGTCGTCTTTTGTGTCGCCGGAAGTAGATACACAAACTACTGCTCCTGCGGCAGGAGGGGCCTAACTCGACGCCATCGTACGCCCCGCGCCTGCGCCACGCTGTTCCTCCAAAGGAGGTGAGGCACATCTTCCGCTGCTCTGGATGAGTGACCTCTCCCCTCTCCCACATCCCAGCCCTTCTCTCTCTCCCTATCCCCATCCTGCGTCTCCATGGTCTCCATCATCACCGCTGCACTACTCTCTGGACTCGTGGCGATGCTAATGGCCCGAGCCGCACGCACACACAGACTCAATCCCTTTGACTTGAGGATAAAGTGAAGACGTTATTGCTCGTTTTTCTTGCATTTTTTTGTGGTTAGGTTGCGTGTACGTCTAGTTTGCGCCCGTGTGCGTGCGTGCCGTGCGTGCCGGGCTGAGCGATGCCTCGGATTATCTTACCCGGGCGGCCGGCTCCGACCCCGCGGCGGCGGCGGCGGCGGCGCCCCGCGGACCCGCGGGACTCTAGAGAGAGGGGGCTCTGGCCTGGCCTGGCTCCGCTGTGCTGTGCGGCTGCCTTCCCCGCGACCACGCCGACGACGGTTCGAATATCACCGACCTCGTTCCAATTTATCGCCCGGTGCGCATGGAACCACTTCGACGACAGAATCGACTTCTTTTATTGTTTTAAAAGTTTTGCTTTAAAAAACCCCAATAATAAAAACCGCGTCATTTTGTTTTTCAAGTTGTTTTGTTTTCTAAATTGGAATATGGGCGCACAACCTCGTAATCACGAGAATTCTGGTGACCCGCGCTCGCGCCAAGTCCTCGCGGGTACCCTTGCGGTGTTTTGTTGTTTAGAGCCACCCGGGCCTGGCTGCGGGCGGTGGGGGTTCTTTTGGCAACTATCTTCACGCTCGGAGACGGCGTGTGTGTGTGTGTGTGTGTGTGTGTGTGTGTGTGTGCAAATGGGATTTGGACGGTGCACCACCGCCGAGACCACCACCCGCACCTCGCACCTGAGCGGATTGTAGCGGGCGTGGGCGGCGCGGCGCACCGGGGTGGGGGGTGGAGCGTGGCGGGGCGCAGTGACAGCGAGCAAGGGCGCGCGGGGGGTTGGGGCCCGGCCCGACCACGGGTGCCCCGGCGGGGCTTCTTCGTCGCCACCGCAGCAGGTGCAGAGAGGTCTTCTTGAGGAGCTTTCCTGCGCCGAGGCGAGGACTTCCCCCCGTAACTCTGCGGGCTGCGGGACTCGCCCGCCGCGGTTACGTGACCCGACCCCCAGAGGCCTGATCTGCTCAATGAAGAGCGCCCAGAGCGCCCTCCAGCAGAGCATGCCCTCCGCCCTGCTGCCTGAGAGCCCCCCCCC
>NW_026267401.1:113459-116775 GCF_000697945.3 Frankliniella occidentalis | reverse complement strand
TTTCCAGCCCACGTAGTGAATTTACAGTTTGGGCTTGTAATGACAATCTTCCCTGCCCACTGGGCTGGTAACTTCGCGGGTGGTTGGGCCGGGAATTCACAGACCATGTGGGCATGTAAATTCCCAGCCCAGCGCGTGTTCAGGTGCGTTGCCACGCCGGGTCGGTAAAATTCACGCTGGATTTTTTTACCGTGTGGCAGCACGTGTGTGTAGGAGTAGAGATAGAACATGTCGGGCACGACCCTGCTTAGTAAGAGCTTATTTCGAATCGCCCATGGCGTTACTTCTTTCTTCAATGTTGCTGCACAGAGGTTGCTGCATCAGTGTATATGTAGCTCGATGTTGCTCAAAACAGTATGCGCATGAGCAGGAACGCGCGAGCGCCAGCACATACACACACACACACACCACATTGCAAGAGACACGTGCAACATCAAGCAAGGACTCGATCAGGGATTCTCTCCGCTGCGAGTCGCGAGTCCTCTGCTGCCGGTGCTGCCCGTTTTCCGATAGGTTATTTTCGCGCGAGAGAACGTCCGTCCAACTGCCGCTCCGCGCGCGTCCTGCCGCCGGCCGGCCTACAGGTTAGGCTGGCCGACAAGAGTGGCAGCGGCAATCAGGACTCCCGATTACTTTTGTCGCGCCGAAACTGGATCGGACATGGCTGGCCAATCGGGGCGGGGCGGGGCGGGCGGCACAAACATACGGTGCCATCACACTTAGTCTTTGAGGGGAAACAACGGTGCCGCCGCGGCGTCGTTAAGTGCGATTGATTGCCTTTACGGCCCTACGTGAGAACTCGAGCAGAGAGATTTTACTCGCGAGATATTTTTCGCTGGCCGAGCGATATCTCGATGCGTCCACGTGGCCGCATAGCATAGTCCCGCGTGTCTCTGACCAGCAGTGTTGCTGCTGCTGTGTGTGTAGTTAAACGCGTCCCCGTTTTTTGGACAGGCGGCGTGCCAGGTACATACTGTACTAGTAGTGAAAATAAAAATGTAAGAGTAACCATTTTATTGAATGATTGATTATGTGGGCATGTAAGGGGGAGAGTGGGAAATAAATGTGTGTGTGGTGTCAAAATTTTGATAAAATTAAAATTCTAATATTTTAGACTAGACTCCAAAGAGGTAGGCAATTTCTAGTACAAAACCCGTGTGACTAGGCAACCTAAAAGTTACATGGCCTCTTGTCAGCAGGATCCGAGGACCTTATACCGCGCGTTAGATGTTATCCAAATACATCAAATATATCTATCACGTTCACTGTCTGTTGACTTGGCGTAGCTCACTCGCGTAATGTAGTACTTCGCGTAGTCTGGGTCGACGGCCTGGTATGCAAACAATGCAGCCGACAACTTCTTCTCTCTTCCGCAGTGCCTTCCTGTTTGTCCGTCTGTCGTCTGTGTAGTCTGTCTCGTGTCTTGCCCGCCTGCCGGTGCCGACGCAAAAACGATTCCCGGCGAAAAGAGAACGACAGTGATCAGTGAGGAAGAGTTTTGCGCGAAGCCAAAGACGATGTTATCACGGAAAGAATGAGTGAGCTGCATCCCCTGGATTAGCAAATACCATTAAACAACAATGTGTGTGTGTGTGGGGGGGGGGGGGAGTGAGACTTAAAGTGTGACACGACTTCATCGCCACATAGTCGATGAGGATACAAGAAAAAGCGTGTCTCTCGCCTTAATTAAGACGTCAGTAGTGCCATCCATCCGACGACGGGTCGGAGTCGGTCGCCACTACAGGAGGTGTCATCGTGATGGTTCGTTTTGTCGTTCAAATTAATTTTTATAATCGTGTCAAGCCACTTTTTTTTTAAAGGCCCATTTATACACCCCGAAGAAGTAAGTTAGTTTAGTTGTGTTCGACTATGGGGGCACACTGAAATCTTATGTATTTCTTTTTGTTCTTATCTGAAATCTGTAAACATGCTCAGCTTACTGCACCCACTGCACCATATAGTGGCGTATAAGAAATGCGTAAGCTGAGCATGTTTACAGGATTTCAGTAGGATATGAACAAAAAAAGTTCAAAACATTTAAGTGTGTGGGGGAGGGTTACTGCACGTACCGTTGTGTCAAGTTGGCCTCGAAGTACTAGAAGCCCTCGAGCTCGTATACCATATAATCCCACTTCTTCTCAATGTTGATGTCCCAAAAAATTTGGGCAAGCTCTTACATTTTGGTAGCGACAGCGAGTCTGGGTCTGTCCCACTCCGTCCCTTACGCGCGGACTGGTCTGATCGTGGCTGCCCGGTATACCGTGCACCAGAGCTCGCTTGCGAGGGAAAGAGGATGAAGGGAGAGATTTACTGCGACTCCTGAGGAATTTCGAGTAATAGGACGGAGGATATCTCTTTCTATTCACTACCCCCTATATTCCGTTCTCTCATTCTCTCTCTCCCTCCCCCAAATTCCCATGCGTCTCTCTCACACTCTGTCTCCCTCCCTCCCTCTCTCCGCCCATACCGCGACCATGGGCGTGCCTTTCACTGCGGTGCTGCATTGCGGATAAAACACTAATCTCCCCAAAATTAATCTTTTCAATCAGTTCTCTAATTTTAACCCGCACCGACCGATACATCACTCGAGACTATCAAAATTGAACTTTGACCGTTTCGCACTATTGGTCGCGAAATAACTCATTCACTTCGCCGATCTCGCTCGCGACCCGCGCCCAAAATCCGCGGGGGGCGACGGAAATACACTGGCGCGCGGCTGGCAGCGATTCAAAAGCCCTCCATCGTCCCGAACATGTCCTAGTCTTATTTGAATTTTTGTGTGAATCCCGCTGTCTGTGTCCCGCCGCCGCGGCCTTGGCGGTCGTTGTGCCTCAAGGCCGCGCCTCCTGCAGCCTGCATATCCTTCCTTAATTGGACTATAGCACTTTCCCTCGATGTTTGATGAACCATATCTCTCCCTCTCTCTCTCTTTCTCTCTCTGTGTATTTCTCTCCCCCCTCCTCCTCTCTCCTGTCGTACTCGGCACGTATAGGTACTTACTTTCCCGTTTCGGGGAATTCTCACAACGTGCGAACGATGCTCATTAAAAACATGTGTGCGTCGTCGCTGCTGCTGCAACGCCATAGACGAGCACGGCGGCGGAAGCTGGCGAAAAAAAATAGCATCTCTTCTCTCTCTGTTGTTGTGCGTTCGAAAAGGCGGTGGCGGCTGCGGTGTGTGTCTTCTTCGCTGACAAATGTCGAGCGCGGCGCGGTGCAGCTATAGTGATGTGTGTTGTGCGGTTCGATGACCGCCGCGGTGTGTGTCGAGTCCTCACGCCGCGGGGGCTTCCACGCCTGCCGCCCCGCCCCGCCTC
>NW_026267401.1:109762-112311 GCF_000697945.3 Frankliniella occidentalis | reverse complement strand
CTCTTACTCTGTCTCTATCACTCTTTCTGCCGCCCTGCCGTTAACCCTTCTCGCCCCTTGATGGTATCGTACACTGTCAGGAATAGCATAGCCTTCCCCTCCGCTCGCAATTAGTGCTGCCGAGAGGCTCGCCACACGTCCACGTCCGTGCGCGCCACGTGTCGGCCGCCTCGCTGCGTCAAAATGGGTTGTTTTGAGCCCGAGCCAAACGCTTTCTTGTCGTGAGGTTCATGTGTGCGGCGGCGGCGGGACGATGATGCTGTCGGGCTGCCTACCGCCGCGGCGACCAGCGCACCTCACTGCCTTGTGTGCGACCCAATGACCTGATGGCGTGCCCTCGGTTCTTTTTCCTTCCCTCGTCATTTTTATTTTGCCAATAAAATTCACCTGTAACGTGTGTTATTTCGTATGCGGAAAGTTTTATTGAAACTTTTGTACAAGTTCTCTCCATGTAAAATGATTGGGAAATGAACCTGAGACTCGTCTGTTCCTTCCGGGGGGCCTGCCTCGCCCTGCATTTATAGTTCAGTATGACTGCCCTCCGCCTCTGTGATGCTGGCCCGCCCCGCCCGCCCCGCCCCGCCCCACTCCGTGTCCCACTTCAGGTCCGCAGCCTGAGGACTTTCGGCGGCTCGCAGGCTCGGGCCACAGCCGAGGCGCCGGGACCACTAGGCCCGCTATACCCGGCCGGCCGGGTCCCTTTTGACGTAACGCACCGGCCGAGTGACGCTGCGGTGACGCAAGGCTTATTGGACGGGATCGGCTGCAGCTTTTGGTCCCCGGCCCTGCTGTTGCTGCTGCAAATAATGACGTGCTATCCATGAGTTAATCTCAAAGAAAGGTTCTCAACCTTTTGAACATACGATTTCCATGGAAATTGTGCCGTATTTATTTTACAAAGGTTATGCTATAATTTGGACGTCGTCGTCGCCGTCGCCGCCACTGCTCCCTCTGTGTCTGTCTGCGCGACACGCCTGTCTGGCCTGGCCGGCGAGCCGGTGGCGTCGCGCGGCCCGTCGCGGAGCACTCGTCGCGGCCCGCGGAAGTATTTCGGGTTCTCTCTCCCCCTACTCTCTTTCCCACCCTTGCTCTCCCTCCCCCTCTCTCCCTCTCTCACCGCGGCGAGCGCTGAACCTGACCGCGCCGCGCTGCACAATGTCGGAAGCGCTATGCCGGGGAGAGCCCCGCGCCGCGTTCAAGCCCAAAATATTCGCCGCTCGTCGCGTCGGCCGCGCCCGACCTCGGCGTCGCTCGCCAGGGACACTCTCTGCCGCTGCGACGTGCGACAGGGCCGGACATTGCAGCTGCCTCCCATACACTCATTTGTTGTTATTTGCTCTACAAACTCGTGCAAACTGCGAGGATGAAAGTCGGCGTTTTCCATCATTGATATGAATCATGCTGGGCCGTTTTATTTCAAAGCCACAAAGACAAAATGGCGTGTCTTTTTGTGATTCGGCCCTGTATAATTATTGGCCCAGCCGCGTACGGCCGGCCCTCTTCTATGTCGCCCAGTATTGCGTGACCGCGCCAGGGCACGAATCATCACATCACGGAGGATGTGCGGGGCACGCATGGCGTCGTACCCTGCCATGAAACGGTCCGCACTAAATACTGTGTTGGTTCTATTTCGACCAAGGCAGAGCACAAAGATATGCCAGTCTGTAAAAATAGAACAATTTTTTTCATACTTTTTGAAAATAAAAATTGTGGAATTTTACTATGTTCTGTGTTCTCCGAAACACACGGCCAATTCTCGCTCGTTAAATAGGGGCCGGTCAGAATATATTGTGCACGACAAAAATGTTGTGACCTTACGATAGGAGTTTAAAATTTTCCACGATTTTCTTTTTTGTGCAATAAATATTTTTTTTCATTCTGTAAACCTGTATCCAATAGCTTCACATCTGTTTTCCCGTGCTCACATGTGGCTTCCAGAGTGGACGCGGCTACTAAAAGGCTGAAGAAAGGAAAACCGGATTCCTCCTATATGCTAGCCGCAGAGCAGAGGCATTTATGGTTTTTGGTAATCGAGGGTTTGTCGTGGCGTGGCGCTGTGACTCGTAACTTGATTATCCCTGTGCTGTCATCGGGGGGGAACACGTCCCGGCCGCGGCGGCCATCTGCTCCGTCCTCGGCTGTTAGTCGGGATGAGTCTGATTGCACCCGGCAAAAGTTTCGATCACGTGTTATGACCTTTAGATAACAAACTTGCCCGTATAGACTCGGGGCACGATTCATCCGAATCTCTATTGAATTACACTCAGAGACAGAGCGAGCAAGAGAGTCAGAAAGAGAGAGAGAGAGAGAGAGAGAGAGAGAGAGCACTGTTTTTTGTTTTGCAATGATCATCGCAATTTCATGGCAATGAAAACGCCTTCATTGCCACTGGGTCAGCAATGAAGCACATTTTTGGCAATGAACTCCGTTTGGAAATGGGTCATTGGCAAAAATGCGCTTCATTGCCGAACCAGTGGCAATGAAGGCGTCTTCATTGCCAAGAAATTGCGATGATCATTGCAAAACAAAAAACAGTGAGAGAGAGAGAG
>NW_026267401.1:105330-109477 GCF_000697945.3 Frankliniella occidentalis | reverse complement strand
TCTCTCTCTCTCTCTCTCTCTCTCTCTCTCTCTCTCTCTCTCTCTCTCACTCCCGAGGGGCACATTAGATAGCACAGTAGGAGCGTCGCGCCAAAGAACCTTACCTACCTCAAACTACAGAATGATCAATGATCTCTCTTTCACTCACACACATACACTACACAAACGCCCTCAGGCGCACCAGCGCGCGTTACGTAAATGATCGAGATGATTCAAATCGATGGTAATTTTCCCGCCGTAATTGTTCGGCGTCATTACTGTTATTTTGTGCCGCACAGTAGCTGATTGCTCCGACTGCTGGGGCCTCAAGGTGAAACGGGTGAAACCAACTTATTATTTGTGAATGAGTTATTGTCTCGCCCCTTTTTTTTTGTGCGCGATTTGGCGATAGGTCTTATTTTTATTATATTTAAAGACAAACAAAAAATAAAACAAAGAAATCTTAAATAGCCATACTTTGACAAAACAGCTAACAAGCTCTCGCATTGTGCCACCGCAATGACGTAAAAATCACGGAAAAGGCGATGAATCAGCACTGGAAGGAGCTTGTGGAGAGCTGGAGGGGCTCAGGGCTGCTTGCTTTCGTCTCACTGAGGGGGTAGTCTCGGTCGGTAGTCTCCTGAGAGCCTAGTTAGGCCGAGCGAAATGAGCGCACCTTTCTTCCTTCTCCTGCACATCGAGATATTTTTTACCCTCTTTTCTTCCTCTGTGTCAAATATAGGAGAGCTGATGAATCTTATATAACATCAAGAAAAAGTATTAGAAATAACCTAGTAAACTAATTTCCTCTTAAAGTTCTTTCGCTTTTGTTGATTGGCAGCCCGCCACTGTCGTGTTTTGTTTTTCGAGTGCTCCTCGGCAAACCCTCTTCCCCGGGTACGGTTGGCATCTCGTGTTGGCATGCTATCGGCTGTCCGACCGCCACCGTCGCACCAGAACCGGATCAGCTATTCAATGGGAATACTCTACCAATTCCGGGATACCCTCTGCGATCAAATTATTGTCAAGTTTATGGCCACATACCACATCGATATAATTTTATCATTTTCCCCTCTCGTCCGCTTACTGAGCACTGGAAGAAATGTTTTAGCTTATTTTATTTTACACTCTTCTTTTTCCCTCTTGCATTTGTTTGCCCCCATGCCCCGCCCCGCCTCTCCACCCTCTCTTGACCCTGTCACGGCCTTCTCCCCGCTCGCGCTAGCAGGGCAAATGGACGCCCCCGTGTGCCCCAGCGCCCCACTCCCATATCCACTTCCTATATTTTTCCTCCGTCGTAAATACTTTACCGAAAATTCTTTATCATATATCTCGAATAAATCCGTACGGCCTCCTCTAGTTTTTGTGTGTTGCGTTTTTTAAAATCTTGCAGAACCTTATTATCGGACGGAGGGAATTGCATCAAGGGCAAGGAGGCGTCCCGCCGGGGCTTTTGAAAGAATTCCAAGCCGGGCAGAAGAGAAGAAGCCGACAGAAGCAATTCATGCGCCCGCCGCCCGCCCCCTTCTGTCGTCCTTGACTCCCTTTGAGTCCCTATCAGCGGCAAAAGTTTTTATTTAGGTCAGGGAGCCCTGCAAAAATTTTGTTGTCGGTTCGTTGAGTAGTTTCTTTTAAGGGTGTCTTTTTTAAAGCCATCATATATATTTTGCTCGAGCCTCACACTGATTCCCACGGTCTCAGGCTAGCTGTTGTGCGAGTGTGTGTGCGTACATGTATGTATGCTTGTGTGTGTGTATGTATGTATGTATGTGTGCGTGTGCGCGACAGATGCATATCGGCGGTCCCTAAAAGGCTGCTCACGGGTTCATGACCCCCAGTCTGGACTGGGTCCGTGCCTAGATCTCGCACAGCAGCATGTCTCCCCTCCCTCCTCCCTCTTCTAACGCACCTGCAGGTGGTTGGTACTCAGGTACTGCAGGTGTGCCGGTGAATCACGAATAGCGCCGAGAGCGAAAGAGAGAGAGAGAGAGAGAGAGAGAGAGAGAGAGAGAAAGAGAGAGAGAGAGAGAGAGAGAGAGAGAGAGAACAAGAAGGATGGTCTACGGCAATGCTTGAACAGAGAACAAGTCGCTAACAAGAGATGAGTCTCGAGTCTCAGGTTAAATTCGTTATTAAACCGGTCAGTTGGCAACGCCACGTGTGTGTGTGTGTGTGTGTGTGTGTGTGTGTGTGTGTGTGTGTATGTGTGAGTGTGTGAGTCCGCACGTTGAACTGACGGCCTTAGAGAGTCCCATTGGTAGACCGTTTGGTGCGGGAAGCCCCTAGCATTTATCACTTACGAGAACATGCAACTGTTTTCAAATTTATCGTCGCATTTCGATGGTGATCCTAAAAGATATTGCGTGACCAAATCCCGACGACACTGTGGTGGCCCGCTCGGTATGGTATGGCCTCAAGAACAGCTGCTGCATTATTATGTATGCTGTTTGTTTCTTTGTCGCGTACGGACGGGGACGAGAGGATAAAAGTGGAACGGCTCGCGGTTGTATTATAATTTAACCTTTCTTTTTCGTCCCGCCCTCTATTTTTGTGTCGTTCCGTTCCTCAGGCGCCGGGTACGCAGGGTGCGTCCTGCCGGTCCTGCCGTGCTGCTGCTGCATAATATCCCCCGCTAGAGGCGCCTGCACTCACACTCACACACACTCACACACAGACATCCTACTCTGTCATTATTGTTCTACTTCCATAAAATGAAAAAGGGCCTTTTAGCAATTAAGGTGAATATTACTGCAGGTCGGCGTCGGCGAGTGGAGGGGGTCGCCTGCGAGTTTATCTCTTTTCCCACCGCATGGTGGTGCGCGAGGAGTGCATCGTTGGTATCGAAAGAGAAGGGGTGTCGGTGAGGGAGAGATGAGGGAGTGTGCGGTTGATTGGTTATTATACTGATTTGTATTGAAATATGCACATTCTCTCCCATGCACATTCTCTCCCCCTCCCGTACATGTGTGTCGGTGGTAGGGGGAAGGGGGGCAGGTGGCGGGGGCGCCTATCTGGAGCGTCGCGACGCCCGGCCCGGTCCCGGCCCGGCGTCGTTCAGTGGGGCGGGCGGGCGGCACGGAGCCAAGGCGGCGCTGTTAAAAATATGCAAATCATCCCCGCGGCGCTGCCCTGCTCTCTTTGGCGCCTTCGGAATGTTTATCGGTCCTAACGGTCTTGTTGTTGTTGGTAGTGGTGGTGGTGGTGGTGGTGGTGGTTGTGGTGGTGGTGGTGTGGACGCGCGCTCCGGTGTTGGGCTCAGCTCCATACGCACTTAGGGCCCAATATGCTTCCTCCCCACCCAAGTTTAACGTGAAACGTTCATTTACTCGTAGATTTAAAATCCCACCGTCTGTGTCTTACACTGATAGACCAAGTGCGCAACTGTTTGTACGCGTGGTGTACCTGCTAGTTAGTTGATTACTCTGCAAGTGCTCTGTAGTTCTACACTTGCAAGTTTTGAACTTGCAGTTGTACATTTTGGAAAGTGTTAAGCAGTTACATACTTAGTTTACCAGTGTAATTGTAACAAATTGGTTGACCTCCCTAAAGATCTTCCCCAAAATTCGCTTCTTAGCCCTCTCCTTCCCTCCTTGGTCCCACGTAAGATTTGAAAGGCGTAGCGGCGAACGCCCACCTGATGCGACGAGGACTCGTCACCAGCTGGAGATTCTGCTGCTGCTGTGTGTGACGAGTCTTTAAGCAGCGGCCTCCAAATTCCGCGAATTGTCTCATACGAGAGAGAGAGAGAGACAGAGAGAGAGAGAGAGAGAGAGAGAGAGAGAGAGAGAGAGAGAGAGAGAGAGAGAGAGTAAGGAATGCGTGGAGAATTTTTCACACACACTCACCGGCGCGCACGCGCGCACGCTCGCTCTTGCACAGGCACACACACACACACGCACGCACGCACACGCTAGTCTGCACTAGTCGCGCTGTCGCCGCCCGACTTCCCGGTATGTCTTTGGCCGGCGGCGCGCCGCGGCGGGGCGGGGCGTGCGTCGTCTGCTTTGGCGTCGTCTGCTCGCTGCCCTAGCGCCGCCGCCGCCGTCTAGAACGTGTCTAAATGCGTCACGCGCGGCGATATGGGGTTTCGGCTCCGCCTTTTGTTCGCTTCTCGTCGCAGGTGTGCGTCTTCTCTACTCCCTCCCTCCCTCCCTCCCTCCCTCCCTCC
>NW_026267401.1:102194-104504 GCF_000697945.3 Frankliniella occidentalis | reverse complement strand
CCCCTCCTCCCCCTTCCTCCGTTGCGCTATCCTGCCGCCCAGTCAAGCGCGATCAAACACACCTTTTGTACGGAGGAGCTAATATCGCGCGAAAATGATGGAAACAATGACAAGTATTTGCCAGACAAGTCCTTGTGAAATATTTATTAGTGAGTGTCAAAGCGTTTCACCGCTCGCTGCGCGATAGGTTATTTCGCGTTTTAGTCGTTATATTCTCAATAGCGACCGGCTTTTCTCATCTGTGCCCGGCGATGCGCACCCGCCCGGCCCGGTCAGGCCTTGGCATTCCCCCTGCCCCTCCTTGTGCTCCTCCTTTGATTGCCCCCTTCCCCCCCTTTCCCCCTCCCCTCCCCCTCCCCCCTCCGCTGCATGTTGCTCGCCCAGGAAGTGACCCCACGGGGGGGCCTGGGCGAGCCCCGCAGCTCGGGCGCCCCCCCTCACCTCCCCTTCCCCTCCTCCCTCCGAGCAGAGCAGCAGAGAGAAGATGCAAGGAGCAGCCGCGCGAGGACGAGAACGAAACGTGTCGGCACGACAAAACAAATCATCTCTCTTTTCTGCTTCGGAAAACAGTTTTGCGACAGAGAAGAAGAGGAACCAAACCACGGGCGCTTTGCTTTCGCTTTGGGTGGTACGCGCGCGTGCCTCATACAAACTGCTCCACTGTGAGGATCCCCTGAACGCGTGGAGCTGCGCGTGCACCGAGTGTATGGAGGCGGAAGCTGCAGTGTTTGCTCGTCCGCGTTATTAATATCGTCCGACAGAAAGTACGCGGCCCGCGTGTCCGTTTTTGCTGAGTTTATTTCATTCGGCAAAAATGTACCGCCGGAGGAGGTCGCCGCCTGCGAATCTCAGGGTGGGCCACCCCGCAGTACACGCGTGCAGTGCCGGCGAGATGTTGCCTACCTGTCAGGCGCTATGATGAGAGCTTCCACCGGCTGGAGTTGGCTGTTTTGTATCGACACCGGCGAATGACTTTTCCTTGGATGTCGTTTAATGTCGACATGTTCATTTGATGTCGTAGCGCTCCGCCTATGATTTTGTGAGGTTTTAGAAGTGTAGGGGAGCCCTCCGCTTTGCCCTTTCGCTTGGCCCTCCGCCTGTCTCTGGAAGTCTCGTTGTGTGTACTGTATCCGGGAGGCAGAACGCTCATACTCTGGAGACGCAGTCAGTGTGGACAGCCAGCTCTCTGCCAGTGAGGCAGTCGTGTCGTGCTCTGGTGCAGGCTGCCTGCCTGCCTATGGCCTGCTCCGGACGGAGAGTTGCTAGCTGTCCTCGCGAAAGAAAGAGCAGTCAATCGATTTCCCGTCAAAGTGGAGAGAGCGTGTGTGAGTGTACGTGTGTGTTAGTGAGAAAGACAGAGCGAGAGAGAGAGAGAGAGAGAGAGAGAGAGAGAGAGAGAGAGAGAGAGAGAGAGAGAGAAATGCACTTTGCAAATAGAACGGGCGGCTGGCGCTGCCGCGGGTTAGCCCGCCCGAGGCGAGCCGCATGCACATTGCACACATGTGTGGGAACCATCAGCAGGGCCTGCAGTGGTAGTGGGGGGAGCAGCGTATAGCAGCCCTTAAGTAAGTCGTTGGTTGTCTGTGGGAGAGATCGCACTCTGCGCCGACACAACCCTTTCCTTCCTGTGCCTCCCACTCTCATTCGCCGCGCCCCACGTCGTCGTTGTCGACTCGACTCGCGAATTCGGGCGTTCCCCTCGGAATATCGCGTGAGGCGACCCGGCGGCCGGCCCGATACGCCCTCTGCTGTCATGCTCGTAGGTGTCGGGCCTCTCTCTCTCTCTCTCTCTCACTCCCTCTCCCTTGCTCGCTGCTCCTTTCTATCTCTCTCGCTCTTTCACACCGCTGGCACCGCTATCGTAATGTATGCGTGGTGGACAGAAGAAGGATGGAGAAGTAAAGGAGGGCCGTGCGAGGTCAATGCCTCTTCCCTCACCTCCTGATCCTCCCCTCCCTCCCTCCTCCTTCTCCTCGTCCTCCTACTCCTCCTCCTCCTCCTTGCAATGACTGACTGCATTAACGCCTTCCTGCGAGGGAAGCGCCCGCCCCTCCGCTCCGCCCAGCGTCAATAGAGCGCCTAGTTACAGCAGAGCGCCGTGCTCAGCTTCCCATTCATTCGCCCTCCTCTCGTCTCTTCGCCTTCCTCTATCTATCTCCTCCGATCGTTCAATCACTCACGCGGATACTCGGCGATGGGATAAATTATTGTTATTTTTTCGGGACGAGGAAGAGAGAGAGGTAGAGTAAGCGACAGAGAGAGAGAGAGAGAGAGAGAGAGAGAGAGAGAGAGAGAGAGAGAGAGAGAGAG
>NW_026267401.1:96368-101930 GCF_000697945.3 Frankliniella occidentalis | reverse complement strand
GGGGGGGGGGAGAGGAGCAGGAGGCAATCAGCGCAGAAAGCATCGCGCGCGGACCGGCCATCCAGGCGAGCAGCCTCAGCATGAACAACCCGCTTTCGGTTATTGCTTTACGTCGTTATGGATTGGCTTTGGAGGGGAAGAAATTATGAAGAAACCGTCCTCGACCTCGACCATCGCTCGTCGTTTTTGTTTTTCTTTTTGGCTCATTCATTCTTTTTTTTGCTTTGTCGATATCTTGGCAATGCCCCTGACCTCGCGCCTGCGATCGTGCAGACCATCGACAATAACTATGCGCCCCCTCTGTCGTCCTGTGGAGTGCGTCCTGTCGTCCTGCGAAGCGTCCTGCCGATGCCTCTGAAACACCCTGCTGCTGTCCCCTGAAACGTCCTGCCGCCGGCCGCCGGCCTCTGAAGCGTCGCGCTGCTCGTGTGTCGCGAAGCGACGCGAGCTGCGCGCTGAGCAATATTCACGGCACGCGTGTAGCCGCGGGCTTTACAAATTGGCCAACCTCACGCATATCCCCATGCGCTTCTCTCCCGTCTCTCTCCCCCTCTCTCTCTCGTGCCGTTGCCCTCTCTGGATGCTGTGTACCACTACCTTCACCTGAGTGTGTGTCCGACTAAATCGGATCGCTCAGGATGACACGACTACCCAGAGGTGGTACCCTGAGCCTTCCTCCCTCCCTCCCCTCTTTCCCCCTGCTGGGTGGCAGTGACGCTGACACGAGGCGACACCTTGACGGGGCTGGAAGGTGAAATTATAGCAGCACAACGGAGGCAGCAGCACGTGTGGCACATGGCGCCGCCCGTGCATGCCCCCACCCCCCTCACCCTGTTCTGTTCTGACACGCGCCTGCCTGTTCAAGTTTAAATTCCGCCGCATTGCGTGTTGGAATTCTGCGGCGCCAGCAGCAGCAGCAGCAGCACCCATGGCGGATGGCGTGGCGAGGGGGTTGCAAGCTAAAGGGCTCGCCTTAAAAGTACGTCGTCCGTGTTCTTTTCCTCCGATTAATTCGGCAGCTTGACGGGAGCGGGACGCCTGCGAGACTCGGGGTAGGCCACTCCGCATTACACGCATGCACCGCGGGCGAGGTGTTGCCTACCCTCCAGGCGCTATGAGAGCTTGCGCGTAGGGGTGGCTGAACGCGGACGCACTTTCTTGTATACTCCCTTGGCTCTAGCCGAGGGGTCCTTCACTCAAAAAAATCAGTGTATACCCTTTGAAAAATTTACGAAACAATCCCAAAAATCACAAAAAAATAACGATAAAATCATGAAAAAAAAATAGAAAAATCAACACAAAGCCAGCAAAAATCACAAAAAAAGTCAGAAAAAATCAAGAAAAAACCAAGAAAAAGAGAAAAATCGCTGTACACTAGAATTTATAGTGAAAGACCCCTCGGATCTAGCCCGGTCCCGGGCGGGCCAGTGGGCTGGTATGGGCGGCACCCCCCCGTCGGGAGTGTGTACGAATTTAATTACTGCCAGAGAGAGGATGTTGTGAGCGCTTTTCCGCGCGGCTCGGTGGCGTCGCTGATGAGGCCCCCGCAGAGAGATGATCGGCGCGGCCGCGGAAATTACTCAAAGACGCAGCGATTATAGGGAGGAGGAGAGGCATCAGGTGTGGCGCGGTGCGTGTCTGCGGCCAGTAATTCACCCACCGACCCGGCGCTGGCCCAGCGGCGCCCCGCGCCGCCCCGTCCCGCCCCGCACAGCCCCGCCCACCAACCAGGCCCGGCCGCGACCAGCCATCAATGACCCTGCCCGCCGCGTTGGCTGAGCCGCGCTCAGCTGGCTCAGCTGGCTCAGCCGCTGCTGGGGAGCGGCCGGCAGGTGTGCGGCAGCGGGCAGGTCCACACGACGCCCCGCCAAGCTCGCAACCTAGCCTAAGCCAACCCAGCCTATGCGCTCACCTTTTAGGTGAAACCTCACCTACATTCTGGCTTCGAACTGGTTGCAGCTTACCGCAAAGCACGAGAAAAGGCAACGCGGGTGTACTCATACCTTAAGTATGATTATAAATGACGGGCACTTTCAAACGTGTAACGGTGGTACCAAATACTTTGCTGGTAACTTCAGAGTTGAGTACTTTCAAATATTAGAATGAAAAGTTAAAACTTGGTCGAAGTGTAGTCGAAAACTAGCAAGTTTTAGTTTTAAACTTCCCAAACGCAACACTTGAGTTAACGACTAACAAAATACTCAAATTTAGACTCGGACGCCTTAACGTATGCGACCGTTTGGCATGTTCTGACCACTTCAGGTGGCAGTGACCCGAGGCTCACTGAAGCAGCCTCACGTCTCTTCTTCGGCAGGCAACCAATAATTGGTGATTTAAAGATATAAATTGTTCTTGGCACTGGTCTCTTCAAAAAGGAAGTACGTCGCTTAATTTGCTCGTATGTTTCAAAACTATCGTAAGGCAAGCATTTAATGGGATGTTCTTCCTCTATTGATTGTCGTTAGCACTTCTGGTTTGCGTTTATTCACACACTTTTGTAACGCAGCTCACGCAGCTGGTTGGACCAGTGCTCGTGCTCGTCGCAGTGCTCTGGGTTACCGACGTTATGACAGTTTCCTTGGTCCTGCCGGCCCCCCGTACCCCGAGTTGGCAACACTGTCTCGTGAGTCTGAGCTAGCGCGCCTGCGTGCGTGCCTGTGCGTGCGAGCGTGCGTGCGTGCCCGCGTGCGCGCCAGGAGAGCCCGAGTAATGCCCGTGCTCAGAGCCGGGCCTGGTAAAGTCTTTTTCTCCGCTGCTCCGGGCTGGGCGCGTTCAACTTCGACGAAAGACCATTCATCTTACGCGGTGCTCGCGGATAGCTCTCTTGCTCTGGGCGTGGCGCGCGCCCACCAGAAACCTCCTCCCCCTCCCCTCTCCTTCCGTAACCGCCTTCCACAAAACGAGCGACGCAGTCTTTACGCGCGCTCAACAGCCTTTATTATTAATTCATTAAGAGGCGCATTGAAGCTGTCGGCCGGTCGTGTCCTCGCTCCATCCATCGAGCCTGACAGATCGCTCTCTCTCTCTCTCTCTCTCTCTCTCTCTCTCTCTCTCTCTCTGGGCTGTGCACTTATAATACGGCCCCATTACCACACGGCAGGGCAGGGGCGGCTCCGTATCATGCCACAATGTGTGCTGCTTCAGCGACTGAGTCACGACCTCTGCTGGAGAAGAGAGCTCTCCTGTCATGCCGCATCGTATCTGCCACAGGCAACGTCCCGGTTCCTTATTATTTCAACGATTAAAGCTTTGCGAAGAATAATCGTAGTTCAGCTGTCAGCTGAGTATGAAGTAGTTTGGCCGTGCTGTTCCGCGGTGTGCGGTGACTGCGCGCGGACTGGCGCCGCGGGCGTAGGCAACCCATCCGGCTCGGGCGCGCCGCGGGGCCGCGGGGCCTCTGGGCGGCGGCGTGGAGCCACCCCACCCCGCCCCGTCGTGGCACATATGGCGCCTCGTGGTGCCTCGTGGCGCCTTTTACACTGCTACCGGTAGTCACACCAAGGTGTCACAAATTGCACGTGGGAAACACCACCGCCCTTATCCCTACTAGCACCCCGGCCGCCGGTTGGCACGATTCGATGCTTGTAGAGAACACACTTCCGTCTCTTACACTTCTAGTTTGGTTCTAGTAGAGTTACTGCTTATGAATATGCTATGAAATATTAACCCCTCAGTAGGATTTAAGTAGTTGAGTGTGTTTTTGGTTCGAAGTCCTGTTACAAAGTCACTGTTATCTTCTCCGCTTTTTTTTCCTATGCTTCAAATGATCAGCACTTGATTGAGATGATAGCAACATCTTATCGTCGAGTATGAAGTTTGCGAAATCAGCGAATTCAGCGAAAGTAACCATTGGAGTGATAGTGAGTAAATATCCATCAAATTATTATTGAACTCAACCAAATTAATATCAGAGTAAAAGGAAAGGCTGAAGGACGGCGAATTTCTTGGTATTCACAACAAATTTGGGTTAACCCTTCGATGTGGGCCATGCGGGCGCCAGGGGGTCCCGGGTCAGGCTGGCTGCTGTATTTTCGTTCTATTCCTCTCAGGGTGGGGCGGGGCGGGGGCGGCAGATGGCAGCCGGGGGCGGCAGCAGGGCAGATGGGCTGGGTGCAGCGGCGGCGGTGCGGCAGTGTCGTATTTCTGAAACTCAAGGTGAGGTATTCGGCGGGCTACGCAACGCCACGCGACGCCACGCTAACGCCCCCGCCGAGCACGCGCCGCCCGCCCGGAAGAATGTGCAGTAAAAGTGAAGCACTCGCATCGGACACCCTCAAGGACTCCCTACCTACCTTTCTTTGCGCGATTGCATGCCGTCATATCCTCTTCCACCCCACGACTCCCTACGCACATGCCATGAGGTCATTTGTCTATGGTAGGTCATAGTCCACGGTGCGTATGGTGATTTCATGTTCACAAAAATTAATTAACTAAGAACGAATAAGCGGTTGATGTTTGTTGCAGTGGAAAATAAAAAATAAGCGATACCATTTCCTCCGGCCATGTATGGGGATGAGGTTGGTATTTCTATGCCCGCTGCATCGGGGTCACTGAGGCAGGAGCCGCAGCCAAGCTCGCCGCTGAGGGTCTGCGAGTCTTCGCGTTGCGATAGCGCCATCTCGAAAGCAATTAACATCCCGTGTATCTGAATCAGGCGCTAGCGAGCGCTTAGAGTATAAGGGAGGAGGGAGGAGTAGGGTGGTCTTTGCGCGCGCGCGCGCTCACACACACACACACAAGCTTAAAGCAAGTCACACGGTGTAACGAAAATTCAATTAGTATGTTTATTATTACAAGCATGGGTAGTTATTAGCAGCTGCTACCTTTTCAAACACACGTGCGTGATTTTCCCCCCTGTCCCGCAGTGAAGCACGTGACGCAGTGAAGTTGCGAGTTACGCATCGTGGAGAGGAAGCGGAGAAAGAAAAGAGCTTCGATTTGCAACAAACACTTTCGTGTGTTCCCTTTGCCGCCCGTCGCACCCATTGGCGCTTTTACACTCTTAGTGATCCCTTCCGGTCCGAGTGCGTGTGTGCGAGAGAGAGAGACAGAGAGGGAGAGAGAGAGAGAGAGGGAGGGGGGGGGGGGTCGAAGAGCGCGCCTTCCTAGCTGGGTTCGGGCTGGTCATTAAATCTCGTAGAAGGGAGAGCCTTTTGCTTTCCGCCATTTCTTTTTCTCTCTTGGGCCGTTTAGGTGCGTGGTCGATCCCCGTACCGTTCCAGCGTTGTCGAGAGACGTAAGGCGTTACAACGCCCGGACCGTTTCCGCGTTGCGTCACCGAAGAAAAGGGTTTTCGAAAATGGCTAAAACCGATCCTCGTTTTTTCTCTGAGACGGTTATGCGGGGGGATTAAGGGACACAAGCACACACGCAAACACCTACACACCTACAGTCACACACCCACTCGCCTGCTGCCCCACATACCCTTTATTAGTTGGCTGGACAGGTAGGCCAGCCGATAAGCCCTAGCTCTGTGTCGCTCTCAGTAGGTCGCGGCGATTCCTTCCCTATTTTGCTTTATCTCTCTCTCTCTCTCTCTCTCTCTCTCTCTCTCTCTCACTC
>NW_026267401.1:87803-89503 GCF_000697945.3 Frankliniella occidentalis | reverse complement strand
GGTTATTCCTTCATTTTCGTTAATCGTTAAAAGCTGCAACTTTAACAAATAACTTAAATAACATTCAAATGTTAAAGTTAAGTTATCACGCCCTGCCGACACGCCCGCTTAACGGGAGTGCCTACCGTCCAGGCCGGTGGAGCGCCGTGCAAGTAGGCAACTCACCGACACGCCCGCTTAACGGGAGTGCCTACCGCCTAGGCGCCTTGCTCGAGGGCCTGTTAGCCACACCCCCGCCCCGCGTGCTGTGTGCTGTGCTGTGTGCTGCGCTGCGTTTACCGCCTCTGTCGCATAGTGTAGCTCCTTCAAAGAGCGGCGCCGTGCGGTGCCGTGTGTGTGTGTGTGTTTGTGATCGCCTCATCTCCGGACCGAGGAGGAACCTGCTGGGCGTGATGTTGGCGCTGCACACACAGTAGCCTTGACATTCACCGCCATACCACGCTGCTGGCTGGCTGGCTGGGCCGCCGCCGCTGGGCCCCACCCGCGGGGACCCGCCGGGCTGTATCCGTACGGTGCGGTGTGACGAGAGAGAGGGAGGGAGAGAGAGAGAGAGAGAGAGAGAGAGAGAGAGAGAGAGAGAGAGAGAGAGAGAGAGGGGGGGGGGGCAAGCAGGGAGGGACTGGGACAGACCGCGGGAGGGACCGCACCGCTCAATCAGACTCCCACACGCGGGGCTCCGACACGCTCGAGGAGTAATGAGTAATAACACGGTGATATGGGAGGCATCGGGTTGCCGCGGCGGCGGCGGTTACTCGCAGACAAACGGCCCCGAAACGGCCGGCCGACCGAACACCGCGCGGGTAACAAATTGACGGCTTTGCTCCTTTTGCACGGCACTGCTAATGATTTTCGTTTCGTGGGGGAGTTGCACAACGTATCATTCATGTCACTGAAATGATTTAATTTGTTTTGTTGCCCTGGATCTTTTGAATAAGGCCGAATAAGTCAATAAAAAAGTCATGCCCCTGCTTTTCAATTCTATAATTTGTTTCTCTTCTTCGATATCTGGGCTATTGTAGCCGCCGTGGCTCACCAGCTGAGTGCCCCTTCCACCATTCAGGATCAGTGTGAAATTCAGCCTCGCATTCATCTGTTGCCAAGAAACGGCCTCTGTGTGGCAACGTCGTGCCGCCTGGTCCTCTGGTCACCCTCTGTTATTCATCTATGTTTGGGCACATTTCTGACGCGTGCGCCGTGTATCTCTTGTCCTCCTTCGCCTCGCCAGCTGCAGCTTCAAATTCGGGCGTGGCGGGGCGGGTCCGGGCTTCCGTGTCCAAAGCATTCAGAGGCCGCGGCCGCTCGCTTGCCTGCCCGCTCCGCGCTCCGCGCAGCGCGGCCGCGGCCCTGAGCCTGCTGATCCAGATGATTCCCCATCATCAAGACTGCCCCGCCCCGCCGCGCCGCGCCGCTCGGTGGCTCTGCCACTGGCCGGGGCGAGTGGGAGGCGCCCCGCACATTGAGGCTAGTTAACACGCCGCTCAGTCGAGTGTGCGAACCGACTCCACCGCAACGCCACGCCGCGCCGCCATTCAGCCCGACCACCGGCAGGACCGGTGTAAGACGACTATGTTACCCTCGCGGAAAATGTTACCCCCGGTACGATCATCGCACGATGATTGTATCCCCCCGCGAGATAGGGCCAGGGGGGTAGGATTATCGCGCTATTATCTTACCCCTGCCTCACCTCCCCCCAGGGGGGG
>NW_026267401.1:84672-87753 GCF_000697945.3 Frankliniella occidentalis | reverse complement strand
CTCCCTCCCTCCCTCCCTCCCTCCCTCTCGGGCGTTATCGCTCGGGGCGTGGCGGTAGGGAGTGGCTGTGGCGCGGTGCCCGCGCCCGTTTTAAAGAAGTGGTAGTGGCCTTTTCATGTAGCGCCATATGGACATTTTTTCGCCTCGCCTAGCTGCATCTATATAGGTGGCGATGTTGTTGTTGTTGTTTGTCCTGGAAGGCGTCTTGCCTGGTTGGCCAGTCGGGCGTTGCGCGCGTCCTTTAGGTGTGCAAAGGTTGTTCCGCGTCGGGGAGGGTATGACCACTGTGCAAAATCTTTGGTAAAATTTCCGACGTGAACTGATATTAAAAGTTATCAACCGGCAACCAAGACCCAAAATGTTTCAACACCTTTTGTCGGATACTTTTCCGACTGGTGAAACAAGTGTGCAAAATTTTTTGCACCCCATCCCACCATTACGTATTTGTCTAACTGATGTTGTGCTCTTGCGTGATGTGCAAATTTTAAGACCTTTACACGTCTCATTTTTTCACACTTTGACACACACAGTTCTATGCTATCAGTGAGAACCAGATGGTGCGCAGCAGCTGAGATACGTCTTGCAAAGTTTGCACACCAATTGACGTAGAATCTAGTTGGACACCCCAATGTATGTCTAAAGTTTGCACACATGAACTTACTCATTAATTGACGTCTATAAGAAATAAACATTTGTCGTAGCGTGTTTGACTTGAAATGTGTATGTGTTGAACCCTAAAGTTACCCATTATTTTTAAGTGTATACATAAAATTTCTTGTCCAACACCTGGTATGCGCGACTATGCGTACATTATATTCAGGAGATGGCTAGTTGAACACTTTATCACTGTTTCATCATTTTCGATTTACAAGTAGTGGTGTTGTAAATTTACAATAGCATCCGTAGGTTGATGGCATGGCCCCCTTGGCTCGTCAATGAATTCAAAGTCGGTACACAAAGTGCTTGTAATTTTACAATTTTAAGTTATAATTTTACAACACCTGTTATGGAAAATTTTGCTGCAATAAAGCTTTACAAGAATTGCTCACAATAGTAAAGGTGTACAGTGTACATACTAACTGGAAGGTGGTGGGCTGGACGGGGGGTCGCCGTCAGGTCGCTGCCGTCCACCCAGGCCGGCGAAGGGGTGGGGAGGGACAAGGGTTGGCACGGGCATTGTGAGGTCGCCAAATTACGCAGAACCTTGCCCGGGCCTCGGCCGCGCGTGTGAAAAAAGTGTGGCCCTCCTTAAGTAAATGATTGAGATAAAATGCTAAAATTGGAACGAGATTAGTTCGGAGCGACTGGCCCGGGGGCCAGCCTGGCCACTTGGTTCGGGGTGGGACACTGCTTATTTTCGCGTTTAGGACAAGGTGTCCGCGCGAGGTGGGGCGGGGCGTGGTGGGGCGTGGCGGCTAGGTGGGGCGTCCCCGCGGCACTCATGGACCGCGGCGGCTCGGCGGCGGGCTGGTCGAGGTCCTGGACACACACACTCAGTTTGCCGCAGACAGCCGGGCGAGGCGGACGCGACGGGACGGAACGCACAAGAGCGCGCGCGCGCTCGCTGGTTGCGACCTCTGGCGGGCGACCGCCGCAATACCGCGCCTCCGTGTGGGCAGTTCGTGTCCGTGTGTGCGTGTGTGTGTGTGTGCGTGTGTGTCAGGGCTGCCAGGTGTTCCGAGGTGTCACCGTGCAGCGCGTGCGCACTGTTGTGCGTGTGTGTGTGCGCGCGCGCTCCCGCGAGGCGCTCTACAGTGCAGTGCAAGTGCAGCAGTCGCCGAGCTCGCCGTCGTCGTCGGGAGGCGCCCCATGGCCTCGGGGCGCGGCGCGCAGCCCTCTCTGTCCCCCCGGTGCCCGCACCATGCGCCATGTGCCTAGTGATGGTGGTGGAGTGCTCGGGCGAGCCTGACGCGGGCGCCCCGGTCCGCTTCCGCAGGCGCTGCCTCGCCTGCCAGGCGCTCCTCGACCAGGGCCAGGACGCGGGCGCCACCGCCCAGCCGCCCTGGCGTCGCAATGCGCCGCGCTTCCCTTACTCGCCGCCGGCGCGCCGCCTGCCCAGGTCCTACAACCAGGTACGCGACGAGGAGTTCGGGCACTTGTTGCCGACCGAGCGAGCTGGCCGGTGGCGCAACAGCAGCAGTCGGCTGCAGCTGCTACCGAGCACGGCCGCCACGAGCATGACGTGGAAGGAGGAGAGGGGGCACGCCACCGGGCCTCTGCCCTCTGGAGGACGCCGACGGACGAGGACGCCGACAGGGACGGGAAGGTCGTGGGGGAGGGGGGGGGGAGAGGCCGGTGCGGCGGGGAGGCGCGCCCACGCCCGCGCCGCGTTGTATCGCAAGGATAGCGACAGGACGGGCCGCGCGACCACTCCACGGCCGGGGCAGTCGTCATCAAGTTCCGTTCATCGGTTTCGGCGAACAGTGTGTGCGTGTCCGTGTTTGTGCGTTTGTGTGTGTCTGTGTGTGTGTGTGTGTCTGTGTGTCATCGTCGTCTGGCCTGGCCTGCACGGCGCCGTGCACCTTGAGATTTGAATTGGCTTCCCCCCGCCGCTCTGTCGCCGCCGCTGCTGCCTGCCGCCGTGTGGGCGGCAGGCGGGAGGGCAGCAGGCTCCTCGGCTATGGCCGATAATGCAGGCGGGAGGTCACGGGTTCGCCTCTCCTCCTGCCTCTCTCCCCGGCTCTCCCGGCTCTCCCGGCTCTCCCGGCTGTCCTGGGCTCTCCCGGCTCTCCCGGCTCTCCCGGCTTTCCTGGGCTTTTCCGGCTCTCTTGGCTCTCCCGGCTCTCCGGGCTCTCCCGGCTGGAGGCGGCGCGCAGAGCGGCGGAGGTTATGCCGCCTCCAGCCGCATAGCTTTCGCTGCCCGACCCGCGCGCGATCTCCAATCAAACGCGTGCAGCGGCAGCGCGATGGTCCAGAGCAGGCGGAGGAGGAGGAGGAGGCTGGAGAGCTCTGCTCATTAACAGTCTGGAAAGGAAGAGAGATGGAGAGACTCGGGAGAGATGAGAATATAAAATTGCTATTCGCGCTGACCGCAATGCCGCCGCTCCGATGCTGGTCCAAGGATGAGGTGTGGCCGGGCGG
>NW_026267401.1:81538-84622 GCF_000697945.3 Frankliniella occidentalis | reverse complement strand
CCCCCCCCCCTCTCTCTCTCCCTCGCTCGTTCCTCGACCTGCAACTTCCCTGCCTTCTCCCTATCTCCCTCGGTCTTCTCTCAGTCACCCGTGTCCGTGTCGCCCCATCCCCACCTCCCCCCTCTGCTGTGTAGTAGTGCCTTTTGATTCAGCACGACCACGGCGACAGCGCAGTGGGCTGCCCCCTGCTCATCTTGCTATGCTTGCCGCGTCGGGGAAGGGCGGGGTGCGGCGGGGTGAAGCACGCGGACCACGCCCGCCCCGCCGCGCTCGGTCTCGGGGGTGGACCCCGCGCGGCCGCCGCCGTGGCCATCAGTCGCTGTCCGTTGGTCGGCCCCGCTGGCTCCGCAGGCCCCGCCTGCTCCGCAGCTCCTCGGCGGCGCCCTGCTCCGCGCCGTGCGTCGGCGCCCTGCTCCGCGCCGTGCGTCGGCGGACTGGTCGACAAAAATGTCATTGGCGCGCCGCGCCGCCGCCGTCGCGCACCGTTGAGAGCCGCCTAACGCGCCGTTGATGTTGTTGATGATGGTGATGGTGACGTGGTGGCGGAGGAGCGTGGCATGACGGAGGAGGGCGTGACGGGCGGCGCGCGCTGCCCCGGGTGCGGCCGCCCCCGCGGGCCCGGCGAGCGACCCCAGTGCCCCTCGTGCGCCCTCGCGCCCGCGCCCGCGCTCACCTGGACCGTGGCCCAGGTCGTGACCCGGAGCTCGACTTTGCACGCCGTCGTCGGCAGCCAGGACAACAGGCCCAGTGATGCCAGCCGCGAGGTGGTCGACCCCGGCGGAGGGGCGGCGGCGGGGCTCGCCGAGGAGGAGGAGGTGGAAGAGGGGGAGGCGGCCGGTGGTGGGGGGCGTGGCGCGGGGCGGGCGCACCACAGTCAGCAGCAAACGAACGGCTTTCACATAAATTTCTCGTATCGAGACACGTCGGAAGAATGCCGCCATTCCTCTCGTGTGGACGGCGGGGGCCTGGAAGGGGTGGAGCTGGAGGTGCCCCGCTGGGGGGACGCCCTCCTGTGGGACGGGGCGTCCTCGTCGCCGCGCTTCCAGAGCTTCGACCCCCGCGCGCGCCGGCCGTGGACGTCGCCCGGCGTCACGCTGCTGCGGCCCAAGCACTTCGAGAGGCTGTACCGCTCCGCGGCCCGCGCGCGCCCCCACCGCGGCGCCACCAACTTCAGCTCGCCCGTGCCCATCGCCGCGCCGCGCCCTTGGAACTCCCTCAACGGCGATGTCTCCCTCGTGGTTGGGCCGTCTGAGGTCGGCGACGTCGACGTCGACCACGCGCCCCGGAACGGGGTCGCCGTCGGCTACCCAAGGGCCTCGAGGGCCTGCCCGACGACGGCGCCGCCCCCCATGCGCCTCGAGGAGGCGGGGCCGGGTGCCGGGGCCCGCAGAGCGAGGCTCATGTCGCCGCTCAGGTCCATCGCTCGCTCGCTCCGGGACGTGTTGCACCTGCGCGGCGTGCGCGATCCCGGCCAGGACGTCGATGTGGAGCACGACGGCGTCCCCGCCCACTTCCTGCTGCAGCCCCAGCACGAGGAGATCGGCTACACGAGGTACAGGCCCTTCTTCAGCAGAGGGTCGAAACAGACGGGACTACTCGCGCCTGCTGTGTCCATGTCAACCTACTCGATCTCCATATCCACATCGCCCCACTTTGATCCGAACAGCCCAAAGCACGTAGCCCGCTTGATCCGCGAGCAGTTTTCTCTCTTTCGTATCCGCATCGCAGCGGCAGCAGACCCTCCGGGCTGAGGCGAGGAGGAGGAGGAAGAAGAAGGAGACATCAACTATGTAAAACGCTCGCGGAAGACTCAGAGCAGCAGTGACGAGACGGCGCCCCCGGGCCTGGGCACGCTCGAGGGGGGCAGCGGGGTGGGGGCGGGGGGCGGTACACACCACTCGTCCGGGACGACGTAGCAATTGCTGAGAATTCGCTCGCGTGGACGTCTCTCGAATCAGCCAAAACCTAGATCCGCCCGGACCTCTGCCACGCCCCGCCACGCCCCAGGCCGCGGGCATAGCGCTCGTTCTTTCGGTGCTCCGCGCGTGACGCGACGTGCCGTATGGGACCAGGGCGTGATAACTTAACTTTAACATTTGAATGTTATTTAAGTTATTTGTTAAAGTTGCAGCTTTTAACGATTAACGAAAATGAAGGAATAACCGTTATTCCTGCATAACGATAATTCTGGTCGGTTTTTATTGGTTATATACTTTTACCATTTTTGCCGACACTAAATTAACGTTAAGTAAGACATTACCGTTAATTCTTGTAACCTAAATACGGGCATCAATAACGTTATTTTCGGTCATCTGAACGCGCACTGCACTGTTGCCACATGGGCAGGCATGGTTGACACAGCGCACTGGCTCACAGAAAACTGCATGGCAGGTGAAGGCGGCTGCCGCCAGCCTGCCGGAGAGGAAAGGGGAAAGGGGGAAGGGGCTGTTTAATGAACTTGGCTAAGGGTAGGTCCTAGCGATTTTTACCCTTAAATAAACCCCCCCAAAGTCGCCCCTTGCGAACTCAGTGGTGCTATCTACAAGGTCGTGCGACGCACCGTTTAGACTGTAGGGCATATGTGCCGAAAAAAATCCAAGATGGCGGAGGACGTTTTTTGGCTGGTCTCAGTTTCTCTCTATTTATTTGATATCTGAATGAAGTTTTGGGGTAGGGATTTCACTGGAATGATCGCTGGACACCTCTAGTGCATATCCAGTACTGTTGTGTACGCTTTGTTGGCGTTGGTATAGCACCAAAGCAGAATCCAAATTAACATGTGTTTAAATATCGCGCCACGCCGGGTGATGGTGTCGATAACTCCTACTATATTTAGGCATACAAAATGTTTTAGTTTTATTTTTGCAAACGAGACTGCTAAATTAATATACCCCCCCCCCCTTAGTACAAGCAAGAGGACACATCTATTCAAATTTAGTTTCAGTATAAATCGAATTCGAAATGGCAGCGTTATTGACCTCATCGCCCGGTTTGGCGCGATATTTAAACACGTGTTAATTTGGAGGGTGCATCTTTGTGCTATACCGACGCCGACAAGGCGCACAAGTACTGAATATGCCCTGG
>NW_026267401.1:72452-77158 GCF_000697945.3 Frankliniella occidentalis | reverse complement strand
GGCGGGCAGAGCGGGGGTTCACTGGCCTGGGAGCGCGCGCCGTGGTCTTTTAATATGCTGCACTGGATGGAGGGGCGACGGGCGGGCCGCGTGACTGCCGGTCCCAGACGTGTTCCTCTACCTCTGTTGCACACCTACACTTGCAAAAAACAAACAAACAACAAAACAAAGGGAGACGTACACCATTAAAATTGATTACGTGCTCAGGAATAAACTCGTCCTTAAAGTACCGCCTTTGTTTTGGTGGGATCATGCAGAAAGTGTGTCCGTCATTTTCCGTCGTGAAAATGCCAAGTTCAGCCCAAAGCAAAGAGGTCTCATAGCGCCTGTTGGGTAGGCAACACGTTGCCTTGCTGTGCATGTGTGCGCTGCGGGTTGGCCTACCCGGAGTCTCGCAGGCGCCCAGCTCTCCTTATAAGCCGCAACGCCGCATGAATCTGAGGAGAACGGAATTATCTTCTGGATGATCCCTAAGAATAACAGCTAATTTGCACGGCACGCGTACACGCAGAATTTTGCTGGCCCTCTTGCCATATCTTCGGAACAAATGATCGTGGGCGAAAAATAATTGTCCACGCGAACAACAAACGGGCACGCATTTATTCTAACCAAACACACCATAATTTCTGTCAATTCTCTCGTTGCACAATATCACAATCACGCGCATGCGCTTAGTTGCTCGCCCAATTCACTGTAAATAAAAATGTCCTACCGTCACTATTGCAAACTCGACGTCGGACTGAAAACAAACAGTCATTAGCTGTTATATTTCGTACTGCTCGCCCTAGCGTTAACAACACTGAGCATTTGTATGTGGTTTTTTAAAAATCAACAGTTTAAAACTTTCTTAACTGTTTTACAGTAGCACGATAAACTGTGGAAAAAACAAAACAAAACAAAAAAAACTACTAAATACTCACAAAAAATAACTTTGAAGAATTTGACTTTTTATTTATTTTGAAAATGATTTACTCATGCCACAAGATTATGTTGTAGGTTACTTGCTCCTCGTCTTGTCCGCCGGTGTTATCCGCTTGTGCCACGAAATCCTTTGCTGTTGAGTCGCATACTCGCACTGTTAAAACCTTACGTAGAAAAATTTTCAAATCCTTCGCAGGTACGAAGGATTTGGAAGCTTCGCAGCAAATCCTTCGTAGGATTTGGCATTTTGCTTCGTAAGGTTTTAACTGTGCGCCGGTGTAACAAGAAGTTTATCGGACCGGAAGTGGGGATGAGCAAACGAGAGGACGGGGAGGCCGTGTAATCGGCGCGGTGCCGAACACGCACGCGCCGAGGAGTCTGAGGGAGGAGGGGTGTAATACCTCGGAGAAATGCTCGGCCATCATCTGCCAGGCGGTCCCCGCCGATCCCGAACTGCGCGCGTGTGCGCGCGTTCGTGTGCGCTTAAATGCCACGAGCGTGTCAAGTGTCACGCACACGCGGGACGGACGCGTGCGCGTCGCACACTTACTTCCGGTCTGTGGAGCCGAGCCGAGCATTGAACCGGAAACACGGTACACGGTTATATGTGTATCGGCGGCAAGGGGATGGGACGAAGAAGAAAGGGAAGAAGGAAGTGTGCCCGACGAGCCGATAATTTCAATTACATGATGAACATGCGGGCGACAATAATTTGCGGTAAAATTTTATTGTGGTTTTGTCGAAACTTTGACTTTTTCTTCAAATAGAAACACATATTACTCCCTTATCACATTTATTTGTTTCCCGTCGTCAATAATACGGACTTCCTTTCGTCTCACGTCAGCGCGCCGGACGATGTGACTGTGACTGTGTGTGTGTGTGTGTGTTGTTTACGTTTCGCTATTCAGCCGCGGCGCTGACCCGGTTGGCTTTATTTTGAGAGCCTCGCGCCGGGAAATCCGTTCACCCGCATCGCCGCCGCCTGCCGCCACCACCTCCTGGCCTGGGGGTGCACCGTAGCAGCAGCAGCAGCAGCAGCGGCAGCAGGCACGGCACGTCGCCGAGTGCACCGCAAGCTCACTGCTTCCCGCCTGCGGACGTGCCCGTGACGTGCCGGTGACGTGCCCCTGTGTGCTTCGACGTGTGTCTGGCGTGTCGGGCCGGGCGATCGAACATCCGGCGCAAGCTTGGCGACGTGACTTGCGAAGGAGGAGGAGGCCGCCGTGCTGAGCTGCACCCCTCACACCCTGAAGCGGGCCGGAGTTAGTGCTTTATCAGCTGCTACAGGAGCAGGTGGTGCGGCGGAGTGGCGCACTGTACTATCTGTCTCTCTCTTTGCCTCTGGCGACACCAGCCGCACGTGTTGCGAGAGAGACAATTAAAAGCTGGGCAGTACAGTGATGATGGTCGCGATGATTGCAAATAGAGCACGTGCGATGATGAATTGACATCAAACGGCATATAATATCGGTCGGCGCACACTTAATAATAAAAGGCAACTGTTATCTATTAGAACTCTCAGTCTGTCTACCCCCCTCCCCCCCTCTCTCTCTCTGCCTCGACTGGACACCTTGTGCGTTAGGCCTATATAGTATAGCAGGCAGCAGCGCGCGGCCACCGGGCCGCAAGCCTTGACCGACAAAACTGTCCGAGAGAGGGAGAGAGACATAGTCAGAGACGCAGGGCGAGACCACATACCGATCACCATCCGACCTGCAAGGCTCTGACAGAGATCGAACGGTGCTGATTTTTATTTTTTCCGCGATACTTTATTTATTTTTTACATTGTTGATCCCCTTGCGCCTTGTTGCACCCTCGTGTGGAGAAGAAATTATTTTCGCATGAGAGACTGAGAGAGGGATAGATTGACTTTGTGCCGGGCAACTTCGTTTCACAACAATAAAAGGGCTAAATTGTTGCCAACTCGCAAAATGCAATTGTGACCACGGAAATTAGCGAGACGGTACGGTAAAATGTTCAGTTGAATCGTAGCGGTATTTTTGTAATATTTTGTGACAACAAGTTTCACGTATTGTGTGTGTGAGTGGTGCAACCAGATCAGAATTCGAATCACTGGTCGCCAGGAGTTCTTATGACACACCAGTACTGCTACTAGATCCCTTCCCCCACTCGTCTCGCCTTCCACCCAATCCGTAGTAAAGGGAATCAGTCACTGCCTCTTATATGGAGAGACATAACCCGGTGTAGTCGTGCATAAGCCCTGCCGCCGAGAGAAGTGTGTGAGAGGGGAGGAGAGGGGGGAGGGTGAGGCGAGGCATATGGCCTGCCTGCATCTCTGAAAGTGAGAGTGCGCCCATGCGGACCGACTGACGCCACACTCGGCGCACGCCCGATTGGTTCGCGCGCTCGACTGGAAAACGGCTCACACATAGCCCTAAGTGAGCCGGTGCGCACGTGCGCGCTTTTGGCTGTGTGTGAGTGTGACATTTATTGACTTTTATGATTTGACCACTTTATGTCGTTATTTACAAAAAATAAATATTATTGCTACATCCTGACAGACTACACTATGGCTACATCCTGGGAATTTTGTTGCATTTTGGGTCGCCTGAGCGTTGTGCTCCGCAAGTGAGAAAAATCAAGTTCTTTCTAAAACAGCAATGTTTCGTTTCGTTGGATCTATTAAAAATCTTCAATTGTTTCTAAATTCCTACCACTTCAATAAGTAGACAGCCGAGTCATCACTATGATTGTCATGTCGAGAAAAATCCGTCACAGATGTTTTTGCGCGGGCGATGAATTCTGCCTTTTGTGTCCTATGTTGCACTCTTAGTGGTCATGAGGCCACCGTGGCTCGGGCCGCACCGCCGCGCTTATGAAGGATAATGCTGGTGTTTTTTGTTTGCCCGTGTCCTTCCGTCCCCGACTGTGTGTGTGCGCGCTGACGGCTTCCTTGTTGTTGTTGCAGACGTACTCCCGCGACAAGGACAGCCCCCGGCCCGGCCCGCTGCCAGGCACGCTCCAGCGCCAGGCCCGGGCCTCCAGGAACCACCTCATACCAAGGTAAGTCATGTCGCAGTATGTGCGTGGGGGTGCGAGGGCGTATGAGGCTGTTGTAGTCCGTCTATCGAGCGTCACGCTCCACTTCGTCTGGACTGGAAGGTCGCAAGGACGGGGCGCCGTGCGGGTGGGCAACGCACCGACACGCCCGCTTAACGGGAGTGTCTACCGTCCAGGCGGGCAGGGCGCCGTGTAGTAGGCAACGCACCGACACGCAGGGTGTGTTAACTTAACATTCACATTTTCGTAACGGTAATTCCAATGATAACAATTTTTTTCGTTATGCTTTTTTGGTCGTTAATTTTTAAACCCAAAATATTTAACGTTAAATATTTGAACTAAAAGACGCTAGCTGAAAATTAACGTTATTGGATTACCGTTATAGTATTTAACGTTAATGAAAGATAACGAATTAATGTTCTGCTACACATTTACCGTTAATTCGTGTCACCAAATAAAAGTTATCAATAACGTTATTTCGGTCATCCGACGTGCACTGTTGCCACATCAGTCGGCATGGTTGACAAGAGGCTCACGAGAGAGAAAGAGAGAGAGGGGGAGGGGAGGGGGGTCACAGCCTTGGTGAAGAGAGCCACATTCAAGGGAAAGTATAAATATATAGGTACTTGTAGCGGTCGATTTCAAACATCTCCACAGTCACCCGTTCCGCGCAAGAGAAGAACAAAACCTCCGGCAGTAGTGGAAAAATGCGTTGGCGCGAATGCCGATTTCGACTTCTATTTGTAGTCATCTAAGATGTTCGG